>NC_059376.1:6677897-6855397 GCF_019703515.2 Myxocyprinus asiaticus | reverse complement strand
ACGAGTAATTTTTCCAACAATTGTTTACAGACAGATTGTTTCAATTTTAATCGACTATATCACAATTCCAGTGAGTCAGAAGTTTACATACACTAAGTTAACTGTGCCTATAAGCAGCTTGGAAAATTCCAGAAAACGATGTCAAGCCTTTAGGCAATTAGCTTCTGATAGGCTAATTGGAGGTGTACCTTTGGATGTATTTTAAGGTCTTCCTTCAAACTCAGTGCCACTTTGCTTGACATCATGGGAAAATCGAAAGAAATCAGCCAAGACCTCAGAAAAAAATTGTGGACCACCACAAGTCTGGTTCATCCTTGAGAGCAATTTCCAAACACCTGAAGGTACCACGTTCATCTGTATAAACAACAGTATGCAAGTATAAACACCATGGGACCACGCAGCCATCATACCGCTCAGGAAGGAGACACATTCTGTCTCTTAGAGATGAACGTAGTTTGGTGCAAAAAGTGCAAATCAATCCCAGAACAACAGCAAAGGACCTTGTGAAGATGCTGGAGAAAACAAGTAGACTAGTATCTATATCCACAGTAAAACAAGTCCTATATCGACATAGACTGAAAGGGTGCTCAGCAAGGAAGAAGCCACTGCTCCAAAAACCACCATAAAAAGGCAGAGTACAGTTTGCAAGTGCAAATGGGAACAAAAATACTTACTTTTTGGAGAAATGTCCTTTGGTCTGTTCAAACCTAATCAAACTGTTTGGTCATAATAACCATCGGTATATTTGGAGGAAAAAGTGTGAGGCATGCAAGCCAAAGAACACCATCCCAACCATGAAACATGGGGGTGGCAGCATAATGTTGTGGGGGTGCTTTGCTGCAGGAGGGACTGGTGCACTTCACAAAATAAATGGCATCATGAGGAAGGAAAATTATGTGTATATATTGAAGAAACATCTCAAGACATCAGCCAGGAAGTTAAAGCTCGGTCACAAATGGGTCTTCCAAATGGACAATGACCCCAAGCATACCTCCAAATTTGTGGCAAAATGGCTTAAGGACAACAAAGTCAAGGTATTGACCTCAATCCGATAGAAATTTGTGGGCAGAACTGAAAAAGCGTGTGCGAGCATGGAGGCCTACAAACCTGACTCCGTTACACCAGTTCTGTCTGGAGGAATGGGCCAGACTTCCAGTACCTTATTGTGAGAAGCTTGTGGAAGGCTATCCAAAAAGTTTGACCCAAATTAAACAATTTAAAGGCAATGCTGCCAAATACTAACAAAGTGTATGTAAACTTCTGGCCCACTAGAAATGTGATGAAAGAAATAAAAGCTGAAATAAATAATTCTCGCTACTATTATTCTGACATTTCACATTCTTAAAATAAAGTAGTGATCCTAATTGACCTAAGACAGGTTATGTTTTCTATGATTAAATGTCAGGACTTGTGAAAAACTGAGTTTAAATGTATTTGGCTATGGTGTATGTAAACTTCTGACTTCAACTTTAAGTCACACATAAAATGTCAGTGATATTTTGTTATCTAATGTAAAGCAAGATGTAAATAATGAAAAATCTTTTCTCAGTATTAACTGATCTTTTGAGCCATTTTTTGCAATGACTTTTAATCAACTGGTGATTCTTAATGAAGTCAGTTCCACGAACATTTGACAACCACAACATGTCCAAGTACTTTGTGATCATTTTAAATTTAACAAAACTTTTTGTGAAATGTTTTGCTTGAAAAGTGTGCTGTCTTCCCTTAGAGTAAATGACACTTGTTTTGATATTTTGTTACCTAATACAATGACATTCAAACATTTTTAACTGTCAGAATACTTTGGGGCAACTGTATACAATGATTTTTTACTTCAGATTAAGAACAGATTATGAGAGTATAAAACTGCTCAGATTAAAGCAATCTAGTATCATAGAATTAACTTTAACGTAACAACATTTTTGCAAACTGACTTACGTGCCGCGATCAACGTTTCGCCACAGATTCCAGGTGAAATGAAAACGAGAGGTGCTACAACTACTGTTTTTTTTTTTTTTTTTTTTCACTTTCTCCCAAATGACGAGCAAAGTGGCTGATTATAACTTTGTAAACACGTATTTTTCACTCTAATACTCACACGCTGCTGTGGTGATATCGAAACTCTTCGAAAACTCTAACGAATCATTTGAAAAACGATACATTTTAATGCTTGTATTACAGATCCACCTACATTTACACACTTAATCCAATGAGATTAGTTTGCACATTAGCTCAGCTGACAGAGCCTGACATTGTCCAGCCTTGGACTCAGAAGACTGAGGCTCGAGCCAAGCACGCAAGCTGACACATGAGACATAAGTCTCATAGAAGCGACATGAAATGACATAGTTGCTTCAGAAAATGTGCTTTTTATGACGCATTTGCATTTAGGACACTAACTGTGAAGTCTAGGTTTAGGATATCTGTTTTGTTTACCTCTCATTTGCTTTTTGGACGCTATTGGTTAGGTTTAGGTTAAAGTTTTAGGTTGGGGAGGTAAATTTTATTCATTAAAACCTACATCTAAAGTTTGTTTAACCCTGTGTGATTACAACACCATTTCACTCACTTTTAACGACCCCCGCAGGGCATTTCACTGGGAAACTGTAACGAAATGTGTAATAAAGCATGCAGTTTCATTTTGCCAAAATGTTGCCATGGTCACGTAATTTTCATGAGACCATGCTGGATAAAAGACCACCATCAGATCCCCACATGACCGACTACGCATGAGTTTTTAGCCTCTATTAGATCTGAAGGTAAAATAAAGCATGTGGTAGGAAACGAGAGTGGAGTCCATGTAGAATCAATGTAGGTGTTTGTTTTTACCCTTTTACAAACAGCATGTCATTACAGCGCTCATAGTTTGCACTTGTTGGGAAGCTGCAGTGTGTGTGTGGTATTAATGATTATTGGAGGTTATGGCAGTGCTTTACCACAGAATCTGAAATAACAGTGCTGTTAATGCATCATGGTATGCAGACAAACATTTTGGTTAAATCACTAATCAAGACAAATGTTCAGTTATGTCTGTGAACAATGTAATCATGATAGCATTACACGTGAGTTATTCCAGATCCCTTAGTTCCAGATATTAAACAGTTGATTTCATGTTGATACCTGTAGGACATTAATGATAATTATGATGTGTCTTACCTACATTAATGTGGTTACATAGTATTCTTACTGCAGTATAATGTATTAAATATTTCAATAAAGACTGAATAATCAGTGAATACATATAAATATATATAAACTTGTAACATATACATTGTTAATCTTCCAGTAACTCTGGTTAGTCTTGTTTTTATTTCCATTTTGTGTCCACATGTCACTCTGAGGGCCATGTTTTTCTAGGACTGGACGGGCCCTGGGTGTTTGCTATAGGTGTTACCTGAACAACAACAACAACAACAACAACAACAAAATTTAATCTGATGTTTATTAAAATTTTAAAAAAAAAATTAGAGGTGAGCTGCTGTACACTACCATAATTCCCATTTCTCTTCATAAAATAACTTTTGTATTATTATTATTTACTAATGCACATTTTATCTGCTAGTAATTTTGTGAAGCATTGCAAATCTCAATAGTACAGTCTTTTAAGTCATGAAATCTTGGTAAAGTCAACATGAAATCAAAACTGACCATATACACTCACCGACCACTTTATTAGGTACACCTGTACACCTACTTATTCATGCGATTATCTAATCAGCCAATCGCGTGGCGGAAGTGCAATAGGGCTGGGTGATATGTAAAAAATATTTTATCGATAATCGGCTTAAAAAATATTGCGATATCTGATTACATGGTCAACCCCCACTGCTGAGGGTCTGTGAATATTTTTTGCTTTATTGATTTTGCTTTAAAAATTAAATTCATTTATTGAAACACAAAAACTGAAAAGACATTTCTAAATTCAAAATGCACTTTAAACGAAATGAAAAAAGCAATTAAAATTACAAAGTGAAAAAAAAAATCTTATATAACCACCTCCCCAAATCCAAACATTTACCATCTCCAACGGCCCCATTTGCTATCACACAAGTATCTGTCTAAGACAACAGGTGAAAAATTACTAATAGCCTACAAATTAAGAACTGAAGACAATTATAAATGTAAAGATAATAATCATAATAACTAAGCCTAATAAATTCCCTTGTGTTCCCAAAATAATGCTGCCAAATGTGTGTTCATATCGAATTGGTTTGTATTGCGTTTTGGTAATATAGTTAATGCTGCCTAAAGAAAATAAAATAGAACTCAATTTTAGGTTCAGTGTGTCTTGTATTATTTTATGATTACAAGACACAGGTCAGGAGCTTCAGTTAATGTTCACATGTGATCTCAGTGATTTGGACCGTGGCATGATTGTTGGTGCCAGACGGGCTGGTTTGAGTATTTGTGTAACTGCTGATCTCCTGGGATTTTTACACACAACAGTCTCTAGAGTTTACTCAGATTGATGCCAAAAACAAAAAACATCCAGTGAGCAGACTGGTTTGAACTGACAGAAAGGCTATGCGAACTCAGATAACCCTTCCGTACACGTCGTACCTTGAGGTGGATGGGCAACAACAGTCGAAAACCACACTGGGTACCAATTCTGTCAGCCAAGAACAGAAAGCTGAGGCTGCAGTGGGCCTACCATCTGTGTACCTCAGAGGCGTAAGTAGGTATAAGTATGAATAAGTAGGTTTACTGGTGTATCTAATAGTGGTCAGTGTATACCGTTGTGCTCAAAAGTTTGCATACCCTGGCAGAAATTGTGAAATTTTGGCATTGATTTTGAAAATACCACACCGTCTTTTTCCAGAGCAGCCTGTATTTCTCCTGAGGTTACCTGTGGGTTGTTCTTTGTATCCTGAACAATTCTTCTGGGCAGTTTTGGCTGAAATCTTTCTTGGTCTACCTGACCTTGGCTTGGTATCAAGAGATCCCCGAATTTTCCACTTCTTAATAAGTGACTGAACAGTACTGACTGGCATTTTCAAGGCTTTGGATATCTTTTATATCCTTTTCCATCTTTATAAAGTTCCATTAACTTGTTACGCAGGTCTTTTGACAGTTCTTTTCTGCTCCCCATGGCTCAGTATCTAGCCTGCTCAGTGCATCCACGTGAGAGCTAACAAACTCATTGACTATTTATACACAGACACTAATTGTAAAAAGCCACAGGTGTGGGAAATTAACCTTTAATTGCCATTTAAACCTGTGTGTGTCACGTTGTGTGTCTGTAACAAGGCAAACATTCAAGGGTATGTAAACTTTTGATCAGGGCCATTTGGGTTATTTCTGTTATCATTATGATTTAAAAAGGAGCCAAACAACTCTGTGATAATAAATGGCTTCATATGATCACTATCCTTTAATAAAAGACAGTTTTTTTACATGATCAGTCATATTTTCAAAATCAATGCCAAAATTTCACAATTTCTGCCAGGGTAAGCAAACATTTGTGCACAACTATATTTTTGGTCTTATTGTGCATGATTTATCAGCACATGTTATTCCAAAGAGAAAACATTTTGTCTTTGTAATCTTTAATCAAAATGTTTCCATTTACGTAATCTAGAGCATGCTAACTATGCTTTCAGCTTTCAGATGCAGCCAGTGTCGGCACTTTTAGAATGCTTGTCTAATCAGATATGGAAATACATCACATTATTGAAATAAAATGGTTTTGAATGCCATTATAAGTTAAACTAAAATTACACTAACCCCTGGTATTCTTCTTCATTAATTTATATAAGTTGTACACAAGCAATTCTTGACACAAAGAGGACTTACATCTGCCTGTGTTTTGCAGAAATTCATATGGGCATACAGTAGGACTGCGATGTCATTGTGGGATGCCTCTAGGGCAATGGAGAGGGCATTACTGCCATCCTTAAGGACAGAAGACAAATAGTATGGATTTACACACAGTGAAATTAGGTTTGATACTTTAACACTGGATACCGAATGTAACAAGATTTATGATGCAACTCATCTGTAATACATTTAATTTCCTACTATAGTGGAATCACACTAGGTTTGAAGCATGCAAAATTGCTTTGGACCATAACAATATTTGTAAAAAACTTGAGAAAATGGATGAGATTATTTACTCGTCTTCACCACATGCTGTAGAACTTGTGTTACGTGGGTTTCACAATTTTGAGAAACCTCTTTTGTGGTGGTGAAAAATCATTTGGTATCAGGTTTGTGTGCAGCTAAATATTAAGTTTTTGGTCATTAAAGTTAGTTAATTATTAAAAATCTAAACTTTTGTTCATGTAAAAAAAAAAAAACAGTTGGACACAGTCAAGAAGGTCAAGACAAGCCAAAATCAATACCAATATCAATAAGCATTTTGATGCATTTAAAACTAGCTTTACTCTTCCTCTAACCTACCTAATAGAGCACAACAGTGCCTGCCTACATTTCAGTTTTCAGTCTTGGTTCCGGAAGTATTTTTCCCATTTATTGTTTCCATAGAGATTTTATAAAATCCTTCATAAAATAGATCTAAGCCATGAACCAAACCAACCAGCTCTGAGGTGAATCACATTACAAACTTTTGAGGCAAAAGGGTATTTGAAAAAGACTGCGTACTTAACCTTTTTTATGAGGGAATGAACTACAATACCATGAAGCATTGTGAATTATGTAATCGAAATACAAATGGTGGAAAAATATAAAAGTATTGATTTAAAGCTGTTGATTATAAAAAATACATTTTAAGTTTATCACAAAATATTCAGATATTTCTAATAAACTTAGTTTGAGAGTGTAGGGAGACTGACTCAATTTGTGTCATTTGCTGTGCGTCATTACAGACAACAGTCGCTGCAGAGCTCTTTTGGCACGTTGTTTGCTGCAATTCTCTGACTGGTGAATTTCCTCCCTTAGCATCATGGGTAGTGTAGTTCTTCACCAGAAATTCTGCTATTAAAACCATTTCTTTTAAATTAAGTTAAAATTAAGCAGACTAATGGCTTCAATGGGGCCATTTCCCATCGTTTATCATCCTCAGAACTTGTGGTAGGTCTGTCTTTAAAAGTTTATAAAGTGTTGTTAATAATCCGTTCCCCTATGGAGAAAATTGCTGGGATCAAATGGAACCCTAATAATTCATGCAACAAAATATGGGATTTTTGCCTTTAATGCTTTATAAACAAGTCATGGGTCACAAGTGTACTCTATTTGTGGAATGCTCCATTCAGTATGTCAAAGTGCACGAGGTGGTGATGTACTCACATTATCTACGACTGTAATATCACACCCGGGCTGCTCCAGCAGTAAAGAGACGATCTCAGCTCGGCCGTGTTCACTGGCACACATCAGAGCTGTGGAGCCCTCGTCATCTTGAATGTTCACATTAGCACCACAGTCCAGTAGCGCTCGCACCATCTCCTGCCGTCCGTGACTCACTGCCAGCATCAAAGCCGTCTGCCCTGCCTTACCACAAGCACACCAAAACATATTCACGAGTCATGCATAGAGAATGCTCTGTTCTGTCCAGCAATAACGTAGAGCAGTGGTTCTCAACTGGTGCGTCGCAACCCAATTACAGGCCGCAAGTCTGCTCGAATAAGGTCATGGACAGCAGGGAAAAAAACTGTGCTTAATACAAATATGAAAAATAATATGAAAAATGTTAAAATAATCAACAAAATATGTCAAAGGCTGTGCATCCAATTAAACTCAAATTAATGTGTAAAGGCTAGTCAAATTAGACAAATGCCAACATTGGTTGCAATGTCGGTTTGTTCATACCACAATGACCAAAATAAACAATTTACACATTCAGCCTATTTTACATGAATAATTTTGTATATAATTGTGCTAATTTGGATAATTTTTGTTTACTTATCTATGATAAACAATTTTGGTAGTGTGTTGGTTTGCTGCTTGATGTCGAATCTGGTATCCTGAAGCAAATCCAGTTGAGAGTCACTGATTTAGAGCACTTAATTTATGTAAATGGTTAACAAGGCAGCAGAAATCTATTTGCTGAACAAAATAAATCAGCAATCACTCTATAAATTACCCATCATAGTACTGTAATGTTGAGATTATTTATAAAAACAGACAAAAATATTCTGAAAAGTATGTATTTCCCTTTTTCTGTTATCTTTATAAATTAATTACTTAGGAATGAAAGAAAAGGGTCCAGAACAAGGTCCAGAACTGTGTACGTTAAAATGCCATGTTCAAATTAGCCAAGAATCCAACTACAAACACATTTCTGAATAAGTGGGTGACTTACTTGGCTGGCCTTGGCATTAACGTTGCCCAGACGGAAGAGTTTCTGGACCACAGCCATGTCGTCTTCCTCCTTCACTGCGGACAGAGCTGCCAGCATCACAGCTGTATAACCTGCTTTATTCTGCTGATCCACATTACACATGCCTGAACACAAACACATACACAACTACACTGAAAGATTATTGCTACTGAAGTTACCTAAATTATCATTGCAATGTTTCAAACCACTGGTAACTCAGAACAGCGTATGAGCCTATTGTTTTTAAAAGTGCTCTAAGTTTGTTTAAAATGCTGTACACACATGAAATGAAGACTCAAGTCATACCATAACAATGCTATTTTTCTCTACACAAGGGTGGTCACCCTCTCATGGTGGCCACCACAGATCACATGGCCAGCCAAATACGACTCACTTTATTTCAGTCTCACCCACACTTAATGACCAAATAAAAATGCTAAATTTAATTTAACCTGTGTCCAGCAGTAGGTCCACTACAGCGAAGTTGGAATGGGAGACGCTGTAGTGCAGAGAAGTGTTGCCGTTGCCATCAGTCATGTTGACTATGTGTTGCAGCAGGGTTGGGGACACCTCTGAGAAAGCCATCAGGTAATTTGACACGCGTGGTGGCTGGGCCATCTTTGCACTGGATACTCGGAACCATTCCAGCTGAACAGTATGAGTGCTGGACAGCTGCGTTACACAAGTTAACAGAGCAACAATGAGCTTAAAGGAATGTTCTGGGTTCAATACAAGTTAAACTCTATCGACAGCATTTGTTGTATAATGTTGATTACCACAAAAATGTATTTCCACTCATTCCTCCTTTTCTTAAAAAAAAAAAAAAAAGCAAAAATCGAGGATACAGTGAGGCACTTACAATGAATGGGGGCCAATTTTTGGACATTAAAATACTCAATGTCTTTTTTTGTTGTCTCCCCAATTTGGAATGCCCAATTCCCAATACGCTCTAAGTCCTCGTGGTGGCGTAGTGACTCAGCTCAATCCAGGTGGCAGAGGACAAATCTCAGTTGCCTCTGCATCTGAGACCGTCAATCTGCGCATTTTATCACGTGGCTTGTTGAGCATGTTACCACGGAGACGGCGCGTGTTGAGGCTGCACGCTATTCTCCGCGGCATCCACGCACAACTCACCACGCGTCCCACCGAGAGTGAGAGCCACATTATAACGACCACGAGGAGGTTACCCCATGTGACTCCACCCTCCTTAGCAACCTGGCCAGTTTGGTTGCTTAGGAGACCTGGCTGGAGTCACTCAGCACACCCTGGATTTGAGCTCATGACTCCAGGGGTGGTAGTCAGTGTCTTTACTCGCTGAGCTACCCAGGCCCCCCCCAAAATACTCACCGTTTTAAAAGTTTACCCACAAGACATTAACAATATCTGTGTTAATATGATTTTAGTGTGATAAAATCACTTACTAACCTTTTCTGTGTAAAGTTATAGCCAATTTTACAACTTCGTTACCAATGACAATGTAATGTCAACAAACCCTAAAACCCAAACACTTCCGTAAAAACAACGATTTAAACAACTTTACAGCTCAAGTAATACACATGTTTTAACAGAAGAATTAATGCAAGTGCTTTTATAAAATTGTAAGCTTCACATTTCTGTTTAAAAATTGTCCCCATTCACTTCCATTGTAAGTGCCTCAATGTAACCACAATTTTTGCTTTTTTAAAGAAAAGGAGGAACGAGTTGAAATAAATTTTTGTGGGAATCAACATTATGCCACAAATGCTATTGATTGAGCTTAACTTGTATTGAACCTGGAACATTCCTTTAAAGGTTTATTGGCCTTTTCACTTAATTTGGAATAGTAAACACAATGTGTATAAAATGTTTTATGAATTGTCATTTGTCCTCACCACTTCTTTACTCTTCGCTGTTTTGGTTGCATCATTCAGGTGGTTCTTCAAAATCAAACACGCCTCACGCATTTTGGCACTTAGTTCAAACCTGTTAGATAATGTCATTTATTATTGTATATTAAACAGTATTATGTATAAAGCTCTGTTCCAAAGCCTGATAATCTCTGCATCTACCTAAGGAAATGCCTCATAAGTGACTGATCTGAAACAGGCAGCGCCACACAAATAGCACTCTTTATTACAATTAATTTAAATAGCTTGATGCTAGCATGTTGCTAAGCTAACAACACAATACTCTTTACAATACTAATCAGCAAAAATAAAAAGCACATACAAATATTGAGTAAAAAAGTCAATTTTATTCAATTAGATATTTCTGGGCAGCATTTTAATATTTATCAATATTGTGGGATTGCCTTCCCGGCAAATGATACATGCAGTGCTACCAAGATTTTGGCCTAAACATGGTATCGTAGAAGGCAGCATTATGTTACTGCCTACCTTATGAAACAGCCTTCTGCTTTCACTGAAAAGTAAAACATCTCACACATTATGAAAAAGGTAATTAAGAATATCTACTTACTTTTCCTTCACTTCCCCTGCCTGATCCTTCAGATCTTCAGTTCCAGCTGCTGTGTTCTCATCACTGTCTGTTTCATCCACATTTATGTTAATCTCCTCATCAGATGTGTCCTCCAGAGCTGCCTCCTCTTCCACACTGCTGTCTGAACACACACCATCCTCACTTCCATCTGAGGAACTCTCTTCATCCTCTTCCTCATCCTCCTCACTAGAGGTCGACTCATACCTGATGGGATTTAGGAAGTGGAACTCATTATAATATTATAATTTAACAATATTCTGTCTGGTCTCAGATATATAACAGATAGTTTAATATCTGATTGGACATCTGTTATGAAATACGACCGAAGCACCATGGGATGATCTTTGATTGTTACATTGATTGGCAACCATAAACTGCATACAGTCTTAGTGTACTTGGTGGAAGAATTTATTTAGAGTTTTTTGTGATTATTATTATTATTACTAGACATTTGTTGCCTTTGCAGAAGTTGCCGCCACTAAGGCATTGGTAGGTGATTGCTAGGGTGTTCTGGATTGCTGCTTATTGGCCCAGTCAAAATAACCCACTTCCAAGGTTCTGTGATATTCTGGTCTGTAGATATGGCTCAAATCCCTCCAAGTTTTTTGAGATTTTTTCACCCTTTATCATCCACACGTGAAAATCCAATCAGTTAGAAAAGTAATAGCATACCTCTCCATCAAAACCTTAAAACTTCAGATGAGCAATAGTACTTACAATACTTGTCTAGGCAAGCAGCACTAATAAATGTAATTATTTATTGAACATTGGTGTCTTTTATCATATTCCTTTGCCTGCATTTTATAAAATTAATAACTCACAACATTCAGTACTCTACAGTGACAATCCTGATTAAGGGGGTTTTAGGTGCGCTTAATCCCTTATCATGGTGAAATCACTGTAATGCATGACCTCTTATAAGAAAACCTGCTCAAGCAACTCACCCTCCATTTAAAATTCCAACAAACTTCAAGCTCTTTTTGCCACTGCTGGAAGCTGCACCAGAACCACTCCCATCCTTCCTCTTCATGATAGACTTCAGAGGGCCTGCAGCTTTAATGGAGAAAATACTCTTTAATGGGTTCTTCTGCAGATAACCTTAAAAATATAAAGTTTTCCTACAAAGAATGTTTTAAAGTCAACATGATATTGCATTTGCAACCCATTTTTCTTCTGTAATGTGACCTTTCAGAGTACACCAGGATATTTAACAATGTAAAAATGATGGGGAAAAAACAAAACCAACAAAAACGTAGGATGGAACGTGATTTAACCATCAAGAATTTATTGAATGATGATTCCATACCAGATTGAAGCCAGAGCTGAATGCAAGTTTGAGAAATACTCCCCTCCTGAAACACCCCCAGAACGCAGGGGGCTTTTTGACCAATACTTGAAAGCTGAAGTTTCTCAAGAGCATCTCCACGTATCCCAGTGGAAATGTTTTTTTTTGTTTGTTTGTTTTTTTAATCTATCATTAATTGTTATTAATGATGTAACTTTTATTACATTAATGTTAATTGCATTAAATAACTGTTTTAACTACTGGCATGATTTTAGAAGTCTACAGTACCTACAACAGTAGCCTTAAACAAAAAATTAAATAGCTATTTGGCTGTTGGTTAATATTGGTTAACCAACAGCCTGCAGCATGTGGCCAGCATGACTTCAGCAAAAAAGGAAAGTTGTTTCAGAGGAGGAGCACGTTATTTGTGAAGGATTACAAAGACAAATATTTTTGACGTGCACTGATAAATCATATACAATGAGGCCAAGAACATTTATTAATAAAGTAAACCAGTTCAATTTTGATTTCATGTTGACTATAAAATTACAATTAATTGGTGCTCACCCTCTGGAGAAGGGGGCTGTTCTTCACTGTCTTGAGTGTTACTAGCGTAGATACTGGATTCCCACTGGATACCAGTGCTTACCAGTGTCACAGTTTTCTCCTTTGAAGTTTCTACAGGGTCTGTTTGAATGCTTTGGTCATTTTTTGTCATTGAAAAGCACTCCAGATCAGTCACATCTGGAATCCCCACTCCAACTGACTTTTTTGAACAAACATCAGGACATGTTTCCAATTGAGCATTGGCTGTCTCTGGTTTGGCAAGTGACTCTTTGTCCAACATAATCTTGGATGTTCTCTCTATTTCTTTCGCCCTTAATGCATCCAAGTCTTGGTTGACCTGATTTAGTCGGGTCTCAAGAACCTGAATTGATTCCTGTTGATATGTGATGGTATGTTGCAGGGTATCAATTTCTCGTTCTGTCTCACTTTGAAGCCCTAAAAATGATTCTATAACCCAGACAGACACATCTTCTGTATCCACTACAGCCTGAATTCCCTCATCAAGCATGGCACTAGCTTCGGTCTCAATAGCTGCATGACAAACCTGAACAGAAGCTTCAACAGCAGCATCCTTGACTGCCTGATGATTGCAGACTTCCACTGTCTCAAGGGGGATGTCACCACCTACTGCAATGGATCTTTTGTCTATAGTAATGGTAGGAGGCTTCTTTACTTCCTCTACTGCAACTGCTTCCACTACAGCTGCAGTGGAGACTTTCAGTTTGAGTGTATTATCAAGTTCTTCTGTTTTCTTTTGAAGTTCCACAGTCAAACTTTCCTTTTCAGCACGAAGCACAGCCACTTCTCTTTCTAAGGCTGGTACTCCTTTCACTCTCTCTTCCATCTCTCTTAGTTGTCTAAGGGCAGTGGCCATCTGTTCACGGACAGTCTGAAGCTGCCCAGGAGGCAATGAAGATGTTCCGGAGCTGGAGGCTGGAGTGCTCCTTCCAGAAGTCTGAGGACTGGCTCTGGTCCAGCCGCTAGAAAGGAAGTTCTGCACAGCAGGTGATATCTGTAGCAAGCGGGCATCTGAAAGCTGGGAAGAAGCTATAGAGAAGTCACTACTAGATCCACCAGCTTTGGAACTCACTTTGGAAAGGTCAGGGAAATTGGAGCTTAATCCATTGGAAAATTGACTTTGTTCATGTTGCAGTCGAAGGCTTGTTTCAAGGAGCGTTCGCTCTACCCTAGGGTTACGTGGTGGGGGTGGTGGTGGAACTTTCGAGGAAGCAGGTACACTGGGACTGATCACTGGTGATGGAGAAAGGGGTTGCGATTTGCTGGATGATGTGATGGGGCTCTGGAGAAGAGGTGGGTTAGCTTGACCATTCTCACTGGTTGTTGAGGAAAGTGACTCAGTGGAGGTCCAGCCACTGGTCCTACCCCCAATCCCCAGATTTCTCTGGTAGGCTCGGTCGCCCCTTGATCCTCTCCGAGTGTTAACATTAGGCCTACGAATGCTGTGCCCACTCTCTATTTCTTCAACATACTTGAGAAAATCAAGGTCCAGGTGGAATCCATAGGGTGTCTGTACGGAATAGGAGCTACCTTGATCTGTTTCTTCCTCGGTAGAGCAATGAAAAGCTGCACTCAGGTCTGCAAAGCAAGCATAACAGATGTGATCATCTTGAAACAGCTATACTTTTCTAAGAGAAGCAAAACAACTACTTACTTGGCAGTTTGGAGGTTATGTGCACAGATTGGGTCATTTTATGGAGCCTTCTGATGCCCCCAGAAGACAAATCAGAACACCTGCATACAAAAGACAAAATCTGTCAGTGCCATACAAATTTCAGTTGATTTCTTTAACATGAAAGGCACACTATGAAATTATGTCTACTGTATCGACATCTGTGGTCGAAACATAAAATTGCAAGTTACTTGTGGAGGAACATTGTTTTGTTTTTTGTTTTTGTTTTACATCAGCAAAGCTTCAACACTGATCTGTACAGATTAATCTGTGAGGGAGATATTTGATAAGAGGGAGCCTGTGGTACATTAACAGCTGCCACGTGGTCACTGCTAGAGACAGCACCAGACTTCTTTATGGCTATGCATTGCAAAAAAACATCTCTTATTACCATTGTCGCCCGTGTGACGTCTTTGACCCTCTGGTTTGCAGCAGCCACTTCTTGAGTGTGTCGCTGCTTTCAGCCAATGATTAAAAAATAAGGAGAAACACTATGTATTCCTGGTGCCGTTTTGTGATTTGTTGGGGGTTCTACAGCCCACCCTCAAGGTTTGCAACACAGCCTGCCCCAGATTGCTTTTAACCAATGCACAAATCGAGAATTTTTTATTTTTTTTTAATATAAAACCATGTTTCCCAAATGTTTGATTGGGTGGGCAAGACCCATGTTTGGGTGGGCTCAGCCCACCCCTGTCCATGCTAACATCCGACCATGATTTAATCCGATAGCATAGGCTTCTTATACATACCTTGCCAATAAATGGTTTCTTTGCAGGTTTTAATGTTTGGTTGGTTGTGAAGAGCCAATAATAGTTTTTATCTAAGACTATGTCTTCTTGTTGTAGTTGAGTCTATGGTAGTTATATAGGTATAGGTAAGCTATAAGTAATTGTGTTGTTTCCTTGTAATTAGGTCACCACATTAACAGCAAGCAGGAAGAAACTCTTTCTAGAGGAAACATGCTCTGGAATCATATTATAGAAATTCATTTTAGCAGTCACCTGAGAAATGTGGTTAGGTGTACAGTAAACTTAAGGGGAACCTTAAAATAGCTAAGGCTTCACAACAAGCATATTAATTATGATCTCTTTTAATTTGTAGGATCACGTGTTGAGCATTACCAACAGTTAACTCTTAGATGGCCTTAGGTATGTGGTCCCACAAATGTATAATTATCTTCTGAAACTGAAGGGTCTTTTATTGTTTGTTTTTTTTTGTTTTTGTTTTTTTGTTTTTGTTCATCAACTCTGTGTGTGGTCAACAGCATGTGTGTTTGTTAGATTTAAAATATTCTTGTTTTCAAGAGAATTACTTCAAAATATCCAGTTATATTACTTTATTGCAACATCTTAGACTTCTGTAGCATTTTCAGTTTTAACATTTGAATTTTATCTTCCATTTGTTGTTAAAAACGACACACCTTGTCTGCAAGAGCTTGACTAATTCGTAGTGCACCATAAATACGGGTACTTTTATGACCATTTCTCTCTAAATATTGTAATCTTATTTTCTCTAGTACTCTGCAATTACCTTCTGCTCTAGCTCTGTACTATTCAAGATTACAATTAAAATTGGGTACTGCAGTTAATTAATATCAATTATATTTTTATTCTATTAATATTTTTAGGCACATGAATCCAAAAACTATATCAAAAAGGTTTAAAATTCTGCTATTTATTGCTTCTACAGAACTATCTGAATCTGATTCTACTGAATCTACTATTGAGGAAAAACTTTCTAATGCTAACATAAAAAGTACCAATAAGTATCATGTTTTTTGGACATTACTGTGGTAATCCATTGGTATTCTTTGAAGTACTATGTAAATACCATTGAATATGAATATCATTCAGTACCAAGATATACATCAGAGTAAAACTACAGTACTTTTTAAGGGTATGTTAGGGTACAGTCAGAGGTAAATATCAACACCAAACACACATTTAGTATTAGTAGTAACACATTTTTGCACACCATTCAAGAAGGCACATTTTAATAACACTGTACAGGGCAGGGCATGGAAATATAGAAAAACACACCCTCTCACATAAAGAGGGAAAGCATGTTACTCATAACTGTTTTCACAGAGCCCCAGGCACATTCCAAAAGACAATTCCTATTTTCCACAGTACTAATGTGACCAAGCTCGGACATGTCATTCGAACACAAAGATGGCAGAAGGGCGGCAAATGGCCTGAATTCAGGATATAATGAACAGATTGTTTAGCCAAAAGAATGAAAAAACAGAAGCACTGCTTTAAGAGTGTTGCTGAACACAGCGTCTAATTAAAAACATACTGTGTACCGTTTGATCGCATCTACAGGCAAAAGCAGTTTTTTCCACTGATTGAGCAAAGTAATGGCAACATGTGGAGACTAAATTCAAATGCTTCAATATGTTTCACATTGGGTAGACTGACTGCATCAGGCATAATTCAGCACGTCATGCATTCAGCCAGTGTTATTGTTGTAAAAAAATAAATAATAATAAAATATAAAATAAAACAGAAGCATTATCATTGACTGAAAACATATTTGAAATTAACATTATTGGAAAAACTGAACCTAAACACATTTTCATGACTCTAAAACTAAGATACAGTATAAATGACATCAAATTAATTTGAAACCTTTATATCTTGTGTTTAAATGTGAAAACGCCACTACATAGCAAAAACACTAGATGACGGAGAAATGTGACAGTGTTAAACATATTTAAATGTTAAACGTTAACTTTGGCAGACTAAAACACTAAAACTAAAAATTATTCTAAGTTCAGTCATGAAACTCTACATGGCCCAAGCTGATTGGTCCTTTAACATGTAATTAGCCAAACCACTTGTGTCTCTCTCTCTCTTTGTCTAACATTTCAATTGACTCAGCTGTTTGCAGGTAAGCCGGTTTTACTGCAGTGCGCTATTAGAGTTTCCTCACTGAAATCCTCAGCACCGTGTCTAAATTCTGATTCACAGGATTGTATGTTTGTCTAATTGTTCAGCAGCAGCATGTCTGTGTATGTTCTAGCAGTATCAAGTCTTTGTAGTAATTGCAGCAGCCAGCAGTGTTAGTCTGCCAAGACCAAACCTACTAACTTGTCATATTATAACACCTTAAATCTTTTCAGAGAGTTGCCATGACTGAACACAAGTTAAGAACTGAAAAACCAATCATACTGTGAAATCAAAACTAAACTGAAAGGACAAATTGAAAATTTAATAGAAATAAAAACTAAATAATAACTCCAAAAACACTGCATGCAGCTGGTCAGTTTTCCAATGAGTTCCCTTGATTTGCAGCTTCCCCCAGCTGTGAACTGAGAAATATCACAATGTTTGCCTGCTGTTAAGAGCTTAATTACAAGGCAAGGTGGAAAACACATTCCTATCTACCTCCTGTGCTTTTAACCAGCATGTTACAAACATGCCAGCCACACAAAAACAAAAGCTTTATTTGTCAGAGAATTGAACATGTACAGTTGTGCTCAAAAGTTTGCATACCCTTGGAGAATTGGTAATACCATTTTTAAAGAAAACATGAGTAAGCAGGCAAAACACATTTCTTTTATTTCTTATGGGATTCATATTCAACTGTAGGTTATAACAGAATGGCACAATCATAAAACAAAACATGGCAACAAAGAAATAAATGAAATGTCCCCTGTTCAAAAGTCTGCATACCCTTAGTTCTTAATACTGTGTATTGCCCCCTTTAGCATCAATGACAGCGTGCAGTCTTTTGTAATAGTTGTCTATGAGGCCCCAAATTCTTGCAGGTGGTATAGCTGACCATTCGTCTTGGCAAAATGCCTCCAGATCATGCAAAGTCTTTGGTCGTCTTGCATGAACCGCACATTTGAGATCTCCCCAGAGTGGCTCGATGATATTAAGGTCAGGAGACTGTGATGGCCCCTCCAGAACATTCACCTTTTTCTGCTGTAACCACTGGAGGGTCAACTTGGCCTTGTGCTTAGGGTCATTGTTGTGCTGGAAATTCCAAGAGCGTCCCATGCGCAGCTTTCGTGCAGAAGAATGCAAATTGTCTACCAGTATTTTCTGATAACATGCTGCATTCATTTTGCCATCAATTTTTACAAGATTCCCCATGCCTTTAGAGCTCACACACCCCCAAAACATCAGTGAGCCACCACCATGCTTCACAGTGGGGATGGTATTCTTTTCACTATAGGCCTTGTTGACCCCTCTCCAAACATAGCGCTTATGGTTGTGACCATAAAGCTCTATTTTGATCTCGTCACTCCAAATTACAGTGTGCCAGAAGCTGTGAGGCGTGTCAAGGTGTTGTTGGGCATATTGTAACCGGGCTTTTTTGTGTCATTGGCGCAGTAAAGGCTTCTTTCTGGCAACTCGACCATGCAGTTCATTTTTGTTCAAGTATTGTCGTATTGTGCTCCTTGAAACAACCACACCGTCTTTTTCCAGTGCAGCCTGTATTTCTCCTGAGGTTACCTGTGGGTTTTTCTTTGTATCCTGAACAATTCTTCTGGCAGTTGTGGCTGAAATCTTTCTTGGTCTACCTGACCTTGGCTTGGTATCAAGAGGTCCCCGCATTTTCCACTTCTTAATAAGTGATTGAACAGTACTGACTGGCATTTTCAAGGCTTTGGATATCTTTTTATATCCTTTTCCATCTTTATAAAGTTCCATTACCTTGTTACACAGGTCTTTTGACAGTTATTTTCTGCTCCCCATGGCTCAGTATCTAGCCTGCTCAGTGCATCCACGTGAGAGCTAACAAACTCATTGACTATTTATACATAGACACTAATTGCAATTTAAAAAGCCACAGGTGTGGGAAATTAACCTTTAATTGCCATTTAAACCTGTGTGTGTCACCTTGTGTGTCTGTAACAAGGCCAAACATTCAAGGGTATGTAAACTTTTGATCAGGGCCATTTGGGTGATTTCTGTTATCATTATGATTTAAAAAGGAGCCAAACAACTCTGTGATAATAAATGGCTTCATATGATCACTATCCTTAAATACATTTTTTTTTGCATGATCAGTCATATTTTCAAAATCAATGCCAAAATTTCACAATTTCTTCCAGGGTATGCAAATATTTGAGCACAACTGTATACTACCAGTCGAAAGCTTGGACCCCAACTCATTCGTTATTATTTTACACATTTTAGAATAACAGTACAGTCAACAAAACTATGCATTAACACAAATGGAAGTATATGGGAATTATGTAGAGACCAAATCAAAACTATCTTATATTTTAGCTTGTCTAGATTACAGCTCGGCACACTGGTCATTCTCTTATAACCAACTTGTTGTGCATCCTGAGATGCTTTTTAAACCGTATTCAAGAAGTTCTCATGTATGCTGGACACTTGTTAACAGCTTTTTCTTCCCTATTCACTGCAACTCATCCACTTATTTAAAAAAAAAAAAAAATGATTACTTTAAAAAATGTACTTCAAAATTCTAAATTATCTGGTTTTATTCACATCAAAAAATTTATTTCATCATTTTAAATCAACTTGACAAATTAGGTTATACCAACAAAAGTAATATTTATGGTTTATATATAGAAGAAAAAAGATTGTTGAGGTAACAATTGGAAGATTACCACTTATTTCAGTGTATGTCAATTACTAGGGCAGTGCAATTAATCATAATCACAATCAAATGGCGACATGAGCATGTGTAATTTCTAAATCGCAGAAAGTTGCAATTTTTTTTTTTCCAGAATTCTGTGGTTTAATTCACCATTGTGGTTGGTGCAACTCTTTTGGACACTGTTGAGATTTCACCAATCAGAATGCAGTGCACACAACAAGGTACCAGTGAGAGAACAGAACAGAATTAAGGAAGGTGAAAAAAAACAAAAACAAAAAAAAAAGGCATAAAGAAATAACCAACTCTATCATACAGTATCATTTATGCAAAGACAATTTTTTTCCCTCCTGAATGTTTTTCAACACTGAAAAAAATTGAAATTAAAATCACAAATCGCAATATCTATAAAAAAAAAATGCGATATGCTTTTTTTCCTCTAGATATTGCACAGCCCTATCAGATATCAAGCTTTTGATCTGATAGGCTAGATGCAAGCGATTATACTCACTAGTGTACAAATGTCTCCGATATGACACTTAACAGACAGAATAATTAAACATGTCATCTTAAAAATTACATTGTAAGATTTTACTTATTTCCATGATTTTTTCAGGCCTGGAAAACAATTTTATATTTGATCTAATGACCGTAGGAACATTGTCATACATAGGTAGTTTATGTTCATCTACATAACTAATTTAAATCATTTAAGCATAAACCTTCAAATGAAAAGGATCATAACAAACATGATCTAACATTCAGTCAAGAATGTCCAAAAGTTTGATTGTTAAATGAACAACTATTTCAATGCTTTCCTAAATCAAATCAGAAGAAATCAGCATTCTAACGTTCTAAACTTTCATTCATTCATTCAGTTCTGGTCCACAAAATAAGATCTTTGTGAAAAACATTCACCACTTTCAGAACATGGGAACAGCAAGTTTTCAGAGTAGGCCAATATCTGGAAACAAATCTTCCACTGTGGCGTTGGGTGAATGGGAGTCATGTTTTGAAAGTGACCTCATAGCACTCCCTCCCATTTTTCTGCAGAGGAAGTTGAAGGTCTCTATACACATTCTATGTTTTGTGAACTCTGCAGGCTGGGTAAGGACACATCTCACTTAAAAGACAGCAGTTTCACAAGTAAGCAGTCCCCTAAAAAGCTGTTCCAGAGCCTGCTGACGCCAGCCTTAAAGTATTGTCAAGCAGGGGCAGACTGGCCATAGGGAGAACCGGGACTTTTCCTGGTGGGCCAGCCACGAAACAGGGCCGAATGGGTGGTGATACGCTGAAACGGGCTGCCGTGTTATGTCGAAACTCCCCCCCACCACCCCAAACAACTTTTGGGCCAGCGACACCAGTTTCTATGTAAAATCCAGGGCCGATTTCTCTTCCCAGTCCACCCCTGCTGTCAAGCAGAAATCAAAATTAGTCATTTACACCCCTAATGTTTTTCAAAAACCATATGAACCATAAGAACACAAACAGAGAGGTTAGAATGTCTCAGCTGCTCTTTTCCATACAATGAAAATGAAAGGGGACGGTCACTGTTGAGCTCTGTTGAGCTTTAGAAGTTTAGAAGTGTCATCAAAGGAGTCCTTATGACTCTTGCAATATTTTAAATGGATAGTTTACCCAAAAATTGTAATTCTTTAAATTAAATTTAAATTTAAGTCATCATTTATTCATCCTCATGTCGCTCCAAACCTGTATACATTTCTTTCTTCTGTGGAACACAAAAGAAAATATTCTGAAAAATGTCCATACAATGAAAGTCAATGGTGTGCAATGTTGTTTTGAACCACATTGTATGGACAAAACAGTTGAAAATGTTTTCAAAATATAGTCTTTTGTGTTCAGCAGAAGAAAGTCATACAGGTTTGGAGTGACTTGAGGGAGACATTACAACATTATCATTTTTGGGTAAAATATCCCTTCTGAATGCCATCCGATAGCTTAGTGTGAGGAACATACTAAAATAAGTCATTACTCCTTGAAAATTTGAAAATTTCTAATCAATGTTCCCTCTAACTTTTGTTCTTGCTGAGCAAATCCTATTTCTATTGGGCAGAACCTTTGGCCACCTGAGCAGAATATATATATATATATATTTAGTTGATACAAATACCAGTGAAATTTCACAATTCTTGACATTTGAAGTTAAATATCCCAGTAAAAATGGATAGTATATTATGCTATTGAACACACTTTATTTAAAAAGTTATAAATTAATGTTAATCTAAACATATTAAATAAAAACAATAGCATGTTGCCTTAGTGCAGTGGTTCTACATTTTCTCGGGTCACGCCTCCCCCCTGAAAATCATTTAGTTTTTACTGAAAAACATGCTTTTAAAAGATTAAACTACATTTTCTTTCATCTTCATTTGACAAAAAAGGGTTTCTTTTATTTATTTTTTTATTATTTTTTTTTTGGATTTTTCCCCTTTTTCACCCAATTTTGAATGCCAAAATCCCAGTGCGCTTTTTAAGTCCTCGTGGTTGTGTAGTGATTCGCCTCAATCCGGGTGGCGGAGGACGAATCTCAGTTGCCTCCGCTTCTGAGGCCATCAACCCGCGTATCTTATCACGTGGCTTGTTGAGCGCGTTGCCACGGAAACATAGCGCGTGTGGAGGCTTCACACCATCCACCGCGGTATCCGTGCTCAACTCACCACGTGCCCCACCGAGAACGAACCACATTATAGTGACCACGAGGAGGTTACCCCATGTGACTCTACCCTCCCTAGCAACTGGGCCAATTTGGTTGCTTAGGAGACCTGGCTGGAGTCACTCAGCACACCCTGGGATTCGAACTAGCGAACTCCAGAGGTGGTAGCCAGTGTATTTTACCACTGAGCTATACAGGCCCCCAAAAAAGGGTTTATTTAAAAATACAATGAAAACTGAATGAAAAGTTACACTTCACTCCAGGGGGCGCTTGGCTGTTTAGAAAACCGAATCCTCCATTCATCCGCATTTAACTACCAGAAAGTTTTATATCAGTATCAGAATGAGCTTTATTGCCAAGCATTCTCACATACACAAGGAAATTTGTTTTGGTGATACGAGAAACAAGTGCACACAGGACATTACAGTGACACAGAATATAAAACAAGGTAAGAGTTAGGACACATAACATAGAATGGCATATGTACATTTCTCCTGAAGTCCACTATCATCTCCACTGTTTTGAGCATGTTCAGCTCAAGGTTGTTGTAACCGCACCAGACAGCCAGCTGTTCAACCTCCTGTCTGTGTGCAGACTCCTCACCATTGTGGATTAGGCCAATGACCATGGTGTCATCTGCAAACTTCAGGAGCTTGACAGTGGGGTCTTTTGCAGTGCAGTCATCCGTGTACAGGGAAAAGAGCAGTGGAGAGAGAACGCATCCCTGAGGAGCACCAGTGCTAATAGTGATGGTCCCGGATGTGAGTTTCCCCAGTCTCACTAGCTGCTGCCTATCTGTCAGAAAGCTGGTAATCCATCGACAGATTAGGGTGGGCATGGAGAGCTGGGTCAGTTTGGTTGAGAGAAGATAAGGCATGATGATACTGAAGGCTGAACTGAAGTCCACAAATAGGATCCTTGCATAAGTCCCAAGTCTGTCGAGGTGTTGCAGGATATAATGCCGTCCAATATTGACAGCATCATCCACAGACCTGCTTGCTCAGTAAACAAACTGAAGGGGGTCCAGCAGGGGTCCAGTGATGTCCTACAGGTAGGCCAAAACCAGTCTCTCAAACGACTTCATGACCACAGACGTGAGAGCGACAGGTCTGCAGTCATTAAGTCCTGTGATTTTGGGTTTTTTGGGGACTGGAATGATATCACATTGGAGACAATTTTACTCTAGACTAGTTTTTTTTAAGATTAACATTTGTATTGATTCATAGAAATGGCAAAGAAAAACAAAACATATATACAATGAATCAACATTTAACTCCCACTACTACCCCTTACCAATCAACAACCCCACCCCGACCCCCAACGAACATCCCTGTGGTCTCACATAAGTACACACACACACACACACACACACACACACACACACACACACACAAAAATAAATATAAAAATATATATATATATATATATATATTCATACACATCTAAAACTATGCCTCTCTCTCCACATTCCCTCCCTAAGAGTCCCCCAAAAACATCAAATAACTGCCCCATTTCCTATCAAATGAATCTCAGATCCCCAGACTTTTACACGACACCTCCTCGAAAGCTGCCACCCTCCCCATTTCCTCGCACCACTCCCGAATTGAGGGTGCTCCAGCAGACTTCCATCCCCTTAAAACAATCTGCCTGCCTGTCATAACACTGGTCAGGACCTAATTATTTATGTATTTATCTCCTATATTGACAACCGCCCCATCGCCCCAAAACACAGAGTCTGGGGCAAAACAAAACCTGAGTGTCCAACATGTCACACACAGAACTCTGAACCTTCAACCAAAATTCCTGGATCTCAGCACACCACCAAAAAACATGGGCCATGTCTCCATCCTCTGATTGCCATCGCCAGCAGGTGGGTGTGTCTTTAAGACCAAACCTATACAATCTAGAGGGGTCCAATAGAATCTATGTAAAATCTTGAATTGCATAAGGCGCACCCTTGCATCTCTAGATACAGACTTGATATCTTTTAGAATCCTTGCCCACACTCCCTCCTCCAATACCAAGTTAAAATCTTTCTCTCATAATCTCTTGATAGAAGTTAAAGCTCCATCCCCCAGACTCTGAATTAGCAGGGAGTAATACACTGATGCCTCATAACCTTTTCCAAAAGCAGTAATCACCACTCCCAGAGTGTCTACCACTTTAGGGGGGTGTATGCTACTCCCAAAAATAGTACAGAGCAGGTGGCACAGCTGTAAGTACCTAAAATCTGAGATCTGGGAATCTCAAAATGTTGAACCAAATTTTCAAAGGATCTCAACACTCCACTCTCATATAGGTCACTGAGTGTAGCAACACCCCTCACAATCCACTCTGACCAGCAGAAGGGGACTTATTAATACATAATTTTGGGTGCAGCCATATGCTCAAGGCAGCATTTAAATAAATGTCCGAAATTAAACACTCTGGACACTTTTGTCCATACCGAGTGTAAATGCGAGATAACGGGTGTAACTTAACCTCTCTGGTTAGTTTGATAGAAAGGCTTTGCAATGGAGAAATAGGGGCAAGAACTTCCTGTTCCAATACAAAACCAGGGAGGGGCTCTCTCAGGTGGAAGCGACCAATGAGCCAAATGTCTGAGACCGAATGCATAACAATAAAATCAAATCTTTGTCAATCGGCCTATGTAACTTATTGAAATGTAATCTGGGATGCTTACCATTCCAAATGACGGACTTCGCTATGCTATCAAATTGCTTGAAATAAGAGAGGGGGACATCTACAGGAAGAAACTGTAGCAGGTAGTTTGGAATACAATTCATTTTAATAACATTAACTTTCCCAGTCATAGATAAATGTAATGAAGCCCACCTGCCCACATCGCTCGAAAAACTTTTTATTAAGGGGTCAAAATTAAAGTTGGGCAGTACGCTGTCAGAGCCAAAGCTTCGGATTTAGACCAATTGACTCTGTATCCCAAGAACTTAGAAAAGGAATTAATAATTCTGTGGAGGCAAGACATAGATCTAGTGGGGTCGGAGACGAATAATAAAATATCATCTGCGTAAAGCAAAAGCTTATGTGCCACACCTCCCGCCACCACCCATGGAAACTCATCTTCCTTTCTTATCGCAGCTGCTAATGGTTCCAGGGCAATACAGAACAATAATGGGGAAAGAGGGCAACCCTGCTGGGTGCCCCTGTAGGGCTTTACAGGTTGTTTAGATCAGTGTTACTATCAGAAATAATTAATTATTTCTTTAGTTATTAATTAATATTTAAATTAAATAATAGAATCTAGCTCATTAAAACCTCCTATGGGGCTCCAGTAAATGTAGTGTGCTACGTTTAGGAGTGGGATTGGTTATTAGCAATAATTCATAATTATCAAAGATAATTATTAATTAATAAAATCAATAGAACATTGATTTGAATAAATGTTAGCTTTTTTTAATCCTTTAAATCAACAGTTATCAAAGATAATCGTTAATTGTTAACATCGATGAAACATTGATTAAAATTAACACTAGCTTATTGATCCTTCAAATTCAACAATCATCAAAGATAATTATCAATTATCAAAAATCAATAGAATATTAATAAGGATTAATATATCGCCGGGGCACCACCCTGGAGTCAGGGACTAATAACCAGATATTAAGGGGTCAGATAGTATAACAGTCTCAATATTAGATTGTTCTCTTAGGAAAATCGACATAGTCACGCGTTGATTTCCGGCCAGAGAATATAGCCATGAATGTGGGCGGAGAGAAACCAGTCAATAGTGTCTGCCAGTTTACCGCGTGTCTCCGCTTGTATGATAACTTAGGGACAAAGCTGAGCTTTATCACGAAGTTATCTACTAGCCAAAAATGTGTGCGAGAATATTTGTGAGGGGTTGCGTGTGTGTGGTTAGTATGAGAGAGAGAGAGAATTAAGTGACGGCCCCAAATCCGGTTTCGCGATCGTGGGAGAGAGAGCAGCTGTTAGTTTATCACTCAGAGACGCGGTGGATGGCTCATAAACTGTCCCGCGGTCTTTGACTCTTTAATGGATAAACTCAGTGTGCCGGTCTCACCCACGATGGCGGAAATACACAACAGTCCAATGTGGTTGAACTACAACACAGCAGATCTCATTCGTGATACCAGTACATTACAGTAATACCTTGAGTATTATTATTAGCAATGAGCGGACTTGGCGGTCCGTAAACTGTACAAGCAATAACCATGATACACAAGAATAACACACTATAATATTCTATCTCTGCCCAGACGTAAACCTCTTACTTGAATTGCATGAGGATGCAGATGAATGTGTGTTCATCCGTCCTTTAACTCCGACTCGGTTCCTCGAGGCTCGGGTGATGACGGGAGGCCGTTTCCTCGCTCTGTTGGCGGGCGGTACGGCTGCTGATTCTCGGCTGGCTGGCAGAGAAATCAGCGACGTCGACTTGATTGAAGATGGAAGAGAAATCTTTTATCTCTTCACTTCTGCAGGTAAACGGATGAAGATGCGGATTGCTCGGCGGTCTCCTTCGGATCTGTTAGAGTGTTCGGTGGAACACAGAGTAATCTCAACTCATCCAGCGAGATGGAGATTGTATGGCCACAGTTTCAATTCAGACGTTACTTCCTTGTGCCACGAGGCTACATCTGAGAGCAGCGATGAGCTGCGTCTACACACGGCGAGCAAAGTTGCTGGAAGCAAATCCTGGAAGCATCTCAGATATATTTCTACTCCTGATGATGTCATGGTTGAGGGGCGTTCTGTCATGTGCCTCATCTAATAGGAGTTGAGAGTTCAATCCTTTAGTGAGCAAGGCTTCATGGGATTTGTAGTCTGTTTTGGACTCCCTTTGTTTGATTTTGGCGCGGTTTTTATCAGTAAGATTTATGACTGTGGGCCTCAGTCAGGTTTTACGACTGTTAGGCCTGCCTTTGTCTTATCCAGAGTAAAATAATCTGAAATTAATCAATTTGTTTGTACCGCCGCTACTGGGTGTCTATAAAGTAACTTAATCCATCCAATACAAGTATTCCTGAACCCGCATATTTCCAAAATCTTAAAAAGATAATCCCATTCTACCATATCAAACGCCTTTTCGGCATCAAGTGAGATGGCAGTGACTGGAGTCATTTGGATCATTCGCCACTGACCACATAATATTGATGAAATGCCTAATGTTATCAGAAGAGCTGTGGCCCCGAATAAACCCCACCTGATCTGTATGTATAAGAGATGCCATAACAATCGGTTAGCCAACATTTTTGACAATATTTTTACGTCTAGCTGGAACAGGGAATTGGACGATAACTCTTACACTTGCTTGGATCTTTGTCCTTTTAAGAATCAGACTGATCCAGGCTTGTGTCATGGTTGGCAGAAGCTTTCCATTCTTTAATGATTCCGTATAAACTTCTAACAAATGTGGAGCCAGTTCTGTAGCATAAGATCTAAAAAATTCAGCGGCAAAGCCGTCTGGCCCCGGAGCCTTGCCTGTAGGTAAGGCCTTAATTACCTCACCAATCTCCTCAAAGTTTATCTCAGAATCAAGAGATTCTTTTGCTCAGTCGTCAGTTTAGGGAGTTCTAATGGTTCCACAAAATGTCTAATATCTTCATCAGTAGACGAAGACGTGGAGCTATAGAGATCAAGATGGAATTCTTTAAAAGCATTATTAATATCAATGGCCAAGGTAAAAATTTCACCACCAGCAGATTTCACAGAGAGAATGGTAGAAAAAGACTCTATCTGCTTTATATATCTAGCCAAAAGTTTTCCTGCTTTGTCCCCTGACTCAAAGTATGAATGTCTTGAATAGCCAAAACTCCACCTTTCGCGACAAAATAGTGTTATATCTGTATTTCAATCGGGTCAATTCTCTGAGGTCATTAGACGACATTCGGCACTTCAGCTCTGCCACGGCACTTTTAATATTCCCTTCCAACTCCACGAGTTCTCGTGCTTTGGATTTTTTGATGAATGAGGCATACTGTATGATCCGACCCCTAAGAACCACCTTAAGTGCCTCCCAAGCCATACCCACAGAGGATAATGAGGACCAGTTGGTCTCCATTTAAACATTGATTTCGGCTTTTAACATTTGTTGAAATTCAGGATTTTGCAAAAGGGATACATTAAAGTGCCAACTATATGGTTTCTTTTTCTCAGTATGTGGCAACACCTCTAAGCTCACCAGGGCGTGATCTGAGACTAAGATGTTTCCAATTGAGCAATCAACAACAGATGAAATGAGGGACTTAGATATATAAAAAAATCTATTCTAGAATAAATCTTATGGACTGATAAAAAACAATTTATAGTCCCTACCAGATGGGTTCAAAAGTCTCCAAATATCTGTAAGACCAAGATTTTTACACATCCTGTGAAGCCACTGTCGTCTAGGGGACTTACACACTTTTCCATCACTATGATCAAGGACTGAGTCCATCAAAAGATTAAAGTCTCCTCCCGATATTATATCATGAGGGGTGGCAGCGGCTTGCAACATCCCTTCAAAATCTATAAAAAAAGCCCTGATCATCAGCATTAGGTGCGTAAATATTAGCCAAAATCAACCTTTGCCCCTGAATTTCTGCTAAAACTATAATGACTCTTCCTAATTTATCTTTAATCTGTTTGAGACATTTGAATTGTAGATGTTTATTTATCAATGTAGTGACTCCCCTGCAATTATTTGAGCCAGCACTAAAGAAAAGATGTCCACCCCATATCTTCCCAAATTTTTCAGCTTCCTGCAGGGAAAGATGCATTTCTTGAAGAAACACAATCATATTTCTTACGTTTAAGAAAAGAAATAACCTTCCTTTTTATGTGGTGCCCCAACCCATTCACATTCCACGTGGAGAGAGACAATCCGCTCATATTAACATTTGACATTGACATATTAGAAAAAATTTATCGTGTCAAAAATAAAATTATAACGACCACATTCCAACATTAGTGCAACAATCAAATCCCGAACACCCCCCCCCCCAAAAAAAACGTGCACATTAACCCCACGCACGACAGCACCAACTGACGTCCATCCCTCTAAACTCAAACAGGCCATGTATGCCTACGAGAGCCCCCGCGACAACTTTGCTGTCAGATTGCTGAAGTCCAGTGCTTCTGTACAGATTCTGCAAGATAGAATTACATAACAGAAAATAATCTATAAAACAAACTCCAGCCAATAGGCAGAATAAACACAAAGAATGTGTAGATTCATTCACAAAACTGTCTCGAAGGTGTATTCATCCACAAAACAAGCTCCAGCCTCTAGCGGAACCAGCACAAAAAAAAAAAAAAAACAATATTAAAAATAAATAAATAAAGAATTTTTGTTTTTTTTAAATAACATAACATTTAAATAATCCTCGGACAGACAAACGAATGTTCAGTCAGCCGGCTGTTCATGAGTCCAGCAAATTACGTAATCATTCCAATGTCCTGCAAAAAATACTCCACAAAACAAACTCCAGCCAATAGGCAGAACCAACACAAAAAGAAACAAAAAAGGCGCCCAGCTTCCTCAGACGCTCCAGAGTATATTCAGTGAGACAGCTCGATTGGAGGCTCGTGAGAAACACACCATGACTTCCTCAGTTCATTGTTTTTATGAAAGACATCGGTTGTTGTGGGCATGTAAATATTTTGCGGTCATCCTTAGTATATATTCTCACCCTTGCCGGGAATTTCAGTGTAAATGCGTCCCTTCGTCGATACAAAAGGTTTCTTAAAGGAGTGTTATTCCACAAAACAAACTCCAGCCACTATGTGAAACCAACACAAAAAGAAACTAAAATGATGCCCAGCTTCCTCAGACAGCCAAGAATGTGTACAGCAAGACAGCCCACTCGGCGGCCATATGAAAGTCACCAAATGGTTTACTCACCCATTGACTCTATGAAAGCCAATGCTTGCTGTGGGCATGCAAATATTTTGCGGCCATCCTTAATATTTATTCTCAGTTTGGCTGGAAACATCAAAGCGATCTTCCATTGATGTAAGCGTTTCTTGCATTCCTTGAAACTATCACGTTTCTCTCTTGTCGAATTCGCAAAATCTGGGAACAAGAAAATGCTGTGGTTCTTCCAAGAAAGCTTTCTTTTACTGCTTGCCTCGCACAACACAAGATCTTTATCGGATGATCTCAGAAATTTGGCCAGAATTGATAGGGGCCTGTCTCCCTCAGCCGATCTGTGAGCCGGGACTCTGTGAGCTTGCTCGATTTCCAGCTTATGGCCTGTTATGTCGAGCAGACTCGGGAAGAGCTCGTCTAGGAATTTCACCATATCTCTGCCTTCCTCATGCTCAGGAATTCCAACAATTCGGACCCTATTCCACCGGCTCCGATTCTCCAAATCCTCCAGTTTTTTTCAAAAACGTGTTGTAAATCTGCCTTGGTCGCTAGCGGATTATCAGCTAATTCCCTCTCCGATGACTCCAGATAATCGATATGTCTCTCAACATCCCCGATTCTTGTAACCAACTCAGAGAATTTTGTTTCCATCACCATAATCGATCGCCATATTACAGCAAGATCTTCCAAGTCAGCCACAACCTTCATCAGCATCACAGACATGTTGGACAGTTGTCGCTGATTTCTCCTGCCGCACCGTCCAAATCGAGTCCCTGGTCTGCAGTCCTGTCAGAGGTTTCAGTTTGAGCACGTAAGTGTCTTTTAATATCTCCAGAGCCTGAGGATTTTGAATTCTTTGCCATGCTGACCTCAAAGAACAGATATGTAGCAAGGAGTATCGAATCTCACTGGTCTATGACATAAACTAATCAAAAAAGTGTGCAGAGCTCATCATTCATACGTCTTACTCTTGCATGGCGTCACGTCTCTTCCAAGAAAGCCTTCCTTTACTCCTCGCCTCGCGTAACATGAGATCTTTATCGGATTATCTCAGAAATTTGGCCAGAATTGATCGGGGCCTGTCTCCCTCCGTGGATCTCCGAGCCGGAACTCTGTGAGCTCGCTCGATTTCCAGCTTATGGCCTGTTATGTCGAGCAGACTCAGGAAGAGCCCATCTAGGAATTTCACCATATCTCGGCCTTCTGCGTCCTCAGGATTACCAACAATTCAGACGTTGTTTTGCGGTTACAATTCCCCAAGTCTTCCAATTTTTCCCAGACGCGCTCCAAGTCTGCCTTGGTCGCTAGCAGGTTAGCAGCTAATTCCCTTTCCAATGACTCCAGATAATCGATCCGTTTCTCAACATCCGCCACTCTTGTAACCATCTCAGTGAATTTAGTCTCCATGACAGTGATCGATCGATGTATTACAGCAAGATCCTCAAAGTCAGCAAACTCCTTCGTCAGCATTGCCGACACATTCATCAATTGACGCCGAATTTCCTTCACCGTCCAAACTGACTCCCGGGCTTTCGGCCTGCTGCTCAGGGGCTTCAGTTTGAGCACGTAAGTGTCTTTTAATATCTCCAGAGCCCAAGGATTTTTAATTCTTTGACATATTGTCTTCCTAGAACAGTTAAGAATCAGGGTGTATCGAATCTCACCGGTTTATGACACAAAAAGTATTAAAACTAGCAAAGTGCGCAGAGCTCACCGTTCACACGTCCGAACCTTGCATGGCGCCATGCAACTCCCCATAGAATAGTTGTTTTTTTAATAAAAAGTGATAATTGCAAGGATTCATACCTCTGAATGGAAATAAGCTTCAGAAGTCTCTATAAAAAAATGTTTTTGTTTTAAATCCTCATCCAGTAATAATAAATGACTGTGATTGTCACATCCTAGCCAGTGCTGAAAAAAGTAACAAGTATCATGTGACAGTGCCGTCTACACGCTGTTTCGGTTGTAGTCAGGACCTCTGGACAATAATTTGCACCTGATTAATGATACTGATAAACTTGAATAAAAATGGACCTTTCTGCCATTATTTACTCACCCTCGTCGTTCAAAATCAGTATTACTTTTTTCATCCGTAAAACACAAGATTGAGGGATGAGAGGATCGTGTTTGTTGTGGTCCAAGCTCCGAAAACACACACAAATGCACCATTAAAGTCATCCATAACACTCGTGCCTTAGATTTCAATACTTTTGAAGCCATATGATAGTGTTGTGTGAGGAACAAACTGAAATTTAAGTGTTAATTCATCTCATCACTCATTTAAAACTGGCACGCACGCAAGAATGACCTTGTTTACATGAGAGCACCTGACATCAACGCTTTGGGCTGTCAAGTCCGCATTCACCAATAGAGCTCACGCCTCACATAAATGTGGTTCCATGTATGCGTTGTTTCAGACAATGCAGATTTTCACCTTGTTTACACAAGGTTTCTGTCAAAGCTTCAGTTCCATACTGAAAACATTCATGACCTCCAGTTGAAATACTGAGCATGCATTTAGCTCTGATTCAAGAAAATCTGTAGATTTTCACACACACTTCAGTCCGCCATCGGCTTGGACGTTTTTTTCCGTCTGCGTAGAAGCAACATCAGAAGTGTGCGGCCGCGCATGCGCACAGCTTAGAGGGAACAGTTCCTCTAATGCAGCTCTCAAATATTACTTTCATTGTACGATACTTTTATGGTGCTTTATTATCCTTTTAGGAGTTTGAAAGCGCCTGGCCATTGTTTGTTCTTATTATATGGGAAAGTGCGGCTTGGATATTCTGTCTAACCTTTCCCTCTCAGTTTCAAAGAAGAAAGTAAGTCAAACAGGTGTGGAACTACATGATGGTAAGTAAATGATGGTGATCTACAGTGAACTATTCCTTCAAACTCCAGAAATGGTCAGTGTATTACATTGTGGTGTTTTACTTCCGTCACAGCCAGCGGGCCTGCACAGCTGCTATTTCCTGAAGGGAAGCTGGTGTGATAACTCCCTGTGCTCTCCTGGCACTGCAGCTATTGTCTTTCAGAACACTGAGTGCCAGACAGTTGATCAATGGAGCAAAAGCTGCTTCCTCAAGGACTAGGTAAGAGAAAATAAACAAGGAAACAAAGAACAAATGCACTATAAGTGACATCCACTGTGGCATCAGCTAATTTTCCAGGACACAAAAGCTATTGTTTTAGGTTTTAAGTTCAGACCTTTAGAACATTTTATGAGTAAACCTATGGGTTAATTCATGTAAATTGGGGTGTTTGTTAACAGTCATAACCATGATACGAACACTTTAAACATTTTAAAGAGCCGCTTCAAGCGATGCAGGATCGCATTAAGTGATGCTGTACACTAGGGTTGTCACGACACCAAAATTTCAGTGGTCTGTACCAATACCTGTAAAATTTCACAATTCACGATACCAATTACAACACAATAAAAAAGTTTTTAGAAAAACTGGGTAATGTGCGCTTCTGTCATCTACTACAACAAGCACAGTCAAGTCACTTTTTTATGTATAGTGCTTTTCACAACACACATCATTTCAAAGCAGCTTTACAGAAAATCATGCTTTAACAGAAAATGAAACAGTAATAACTATAAGGTCTTAGAGTCATTGTGCAGTTTGATAAAAATATGATTGTAAATTGTGCATAAAAAATTAATAATTAAATAAGTAAATAATAATTGTATTTAGAACCCCAGTGAGCAAGCCAAATGGAGACTGTAATTATTTAATAAAATTTGCGGTTTAAAAATCAAACTATTTAATAATCACACTAGGACATATCACCAGTTTAATTTGATTAATTGTCCATTTCAGTGTATAAAAAGTAATGGCACGTGCTCATAAGTGTGTAAGTATTTGAAAGCAGCCGTCTGTCAGTCAGACAGCGCACGGGGACTAAATTGAGTTGGAGCTTGGTACTACCAGTACTGCAAAAACACTGGTATTGTTACTGGTATCGCATATGGCAATGTATACAGGTATGTTGCAAAATTTGTTCTAGGCAAAATAAAAATGAATTACAAAAATGTGGGCCAATATACATGAATTCAACCCATATATTGCCATTTTTAAATGTATATGAAAGGCAAAGTTTTAGAGCCATAATTTGAATAATTGTAAGGCATCAGAACAAATAACTGAAAAAAGAAAAATCTTAATTACATTACAATTTAGAAACTTTATTTGTAATGGTTTGATAAAGAAAATTACATAATGCTTAGATAAATGTTAAGATATACTATTTGTATATATTTGTTCAAACATCCCCCTTCTATTCTGTAACTGGTTTGCTCCATTTCCTAGTTATGGTTATGGAGACTAAGACATTTTTTTTTAGCCAGAAAGACAGAGGAAGCAACACATTTTTGACCGGAGTTTAATTGAGCTTAAGAAAGCTTAAAGCTGTGTTATTGATCTGTAATTCTGTAAGAATATTAGTTTTCAGTAAACAGTTTAAACTTGAAGACCTGTGTCAATTCTTTGCCCGAAGAAGAAGAAACATAAGAATATTGCTAACATAAAGGATTCAATTAGGAGTTGATCAGGTTTGTAAAATTCCTGTAATCAAAGCAGGAATTCTAATATTCACTTCTCATTCAACATGAATTAGCCTTTAAGTTGCTTGAATCTCAACTTGCCACAGGAAACACTGACAGTGAACCATTATTCCACTTCAACTGATCTTTTCAGAGGGACTTCCTTGTACCAACACACAGCATATAGCACACTGCACATAGCATCATAATATATCAAGAGTCATCATGATTACATGCTATTTAAGCTGAACAACAACTGCACTACTCTTGCAAGATCCAAAAAAGACAAGATTTAGAATGCATAATTATTTCATGAGCAAAAAAAAGTATTTTGTATGGCTTAAAACAATGTTGATCACCAAATGCACCAAATGAGATATCATTTTTATAGCAATATTGCCCAAGCCTTACTTAAGTACATTACATTTCGAGGCCACTAATTTGACTGGAGTACAATGTAAACACACCATGTCCGTGTCAAAGGGGGGCTAGGGTGGGCATTGACCCCCTTGATTTTCCTTGTGCCCCTCCCAGAATCATCTGACACCCCCCTCTTGGACCTATGAAAAGACAACGACTTGCCCACATAAAAGGTCAAAATGCCCCTCACAGAGATCGCATTTTAGTACCCACCCTGGAACGTACATCAATTTAAAAGCAATATTAATTTCTTCAAATGGAAAAATAATTTAAGTGAAAAAATGACTTTCCTTTAAAATTCCCCAGGAGAGGTCCATTTCTGGAGTGACACAGTTTGGTGAAAAATATCAACATCCTACCATTGTTTCTAAAAGCTGCTTCAGAAAATTGACTCTTCCTGTGAAAAACAACAGATTACATTTTACAGCATAAACAAATCTTCACGGCCAGTTGCATACACTAGCTGCTAGCAGATTCATCATTTAATGGTGTTTGCTGAGGCAAACCCTAATGTTGTCATTGCTGGAAAAATCAAGTTGTCTTAATTAAACATTTGCTCATAACTCAAATACCAAATTTTCTTGAACTTATTTTTCTTAAAAATCCATAGATTTAAGATTAAGTGTAAATAACTCAAACTAACTACAAACATTTAGGCTATGTGGAATACCCACAATGCCTTGCGCTTGAAATATTTAATTAGGTTTCCTTGGTCAAAGGGAACTTTTGGGGACATTTAAATAGTTAAGAATTCATAGAGGTTTTAGCTCTTCTGTAATATTTTTTTTTTTTCGTAAATAGCTGTTTTGTGCGATGTCACCATTTGGGTGATCTGTTTCCCCACTGGTCAAGTTGGACACTGTTAACACTTAAGTTCGCTTTGTGCATATGTGCAACTGAAGTCCAGGTATATATGGATTTTTGTGGAGAAATAAGTTTATTTAATTATCTATCTAGAATAAGTTATAATCTTCATTATTTAAGATGTTATTGCCCTGTAAAATGTAATAAGTTGACTTTACTTAAAAAAAATAAATAAAAAAAAGTGAGGACATACAAGGAATTTGTCTTGGTGACAGAAGCTTCCAGTGCACAAACAATACAACAAGACAGAGATCAAAAATAAATAAATAAATAAATAAAACAGACTAAAAATAAAAAGCAAATAGAAAATATAAGTATATATAGAAATACATAATAAGACCAAAAAAAAAAAACATTATATATATATATATATATGTGTGTGTGTGTGTGTGTGTGTGTGTGTGTGTACAAATACAAATCTGTTTTATACAGATAGTGCAAGGGAATGTAATGGCAGAAGAGGTAGGATATGTAGGATAAATATAAATAGACAGCTGTGTATTGCACAGTTATTGCTTGATGGGGCAGTTTTAATTGTTCATGAGATGGATAGCCTGAGGGGAAAGAAAATTTGTTCTTGTGCCTGGGGGTTCTGTTGCTCAGTGCTCTGTAGCGCCAGCCAGAAGGTAACAGTTCAAAAAGGTAGTGGGCTAGGTGAGTAGGGTCCAGAGTGATTTTTCCAGCCCTTTTCCTCAATCTGGAAGTGTACAGTTCTTGAAGGGAGGGCAGGGGGCAACCAATAATCTGCTCAGCAGTCTGAATTGTCCTTTGTAGTCTTCTGATGTCTGATTTCATAGCTGAACAAAACCAGACAGTTATTGAAGTGCAGAGGACAGACTCAATGACTGCTGAGTAGAACTGTATCAGCAGCACCTGTGGCAGGTTGAACTTCCTCAACTGGCGAAGGAAGTACAACCTCTGCTGGGCCTTTTTCACAATGGAGTCAATATGGGTCTCCCACTTCAGGTCCTGTGAGATGGTAGAGCCCAGGATCCTGAATGACTCCACTGCTGCCACAGTGCTGTTCAGAATGGTGAGTGGGGTCAGTGGTGTTCCTCCTGAAGTCCACTAACATCTCCACTGTTTTGAGCGTGTTCAGCTCCAGGTTGTTTTGACTGCACCAGACAGCCAGCTGATCAACCTCTCTTCTGTATGCAGACTCATTGTCATCCTGGATGACAGTAGTGTCGTCTGCAAACTTCAGGAGCTTGACAGAGGGGTCCTTGGCAATGCAGTCATTGTGTACAGGGAGAAGAGTAGTGGGGAGAGCACACATCCCTGGGGAACACCAGTGATGATTGTAAAGGTGCTGGAAGTGAATTTCCACAGTCTCACTAACTGCTGCCTATCTGTCAGAAAGCTGGTGACAGATAGAGGTGGGAACAGAGAGTTGGTTTAATTTAGTCCAGAGAATAGCTGGGATGGTGTTGAAAGCCAAATTGAAGTCCACAAAAAGGATCTTGCATATGTCCCTGGTCTGTCCAGATGTTGCAGGATATGATGCAATCCCATGTTGACTGCATCGTCCACAGACCTATTTGCTCAATAAGCAAATAGAAGGGGATCCAGAAAGGGCACAGTGATGTCCTTCAGGTGGGACAACACTAGTCTCTCAAATGACTTCATGACCACAGACGTCAGAGCGACAGGTCTGCAGTCATTAAGTCCTGTATTTTGGGTTTCTTTGGGACAGGGATGATGGTGGAGCATTTGAAGCAGCAGGGAACTTCACATTGCTCCAGTGATCTATTGAAGATCTGTGTGAAGATGGGGGCCAGCTGGTCAGCACAGGACTTTAGACAAGTGGGTGAAACACCATCTGGGCCCTGGGCTTTCCTTGTCTTTTGTTTCCATAATACCAGCACAAATCCTCTTCACAGATCTTAAGTGCAGGTTGAGTAGCAGGAGGGGAGAGGAGGGTGGTTGCAGGAAGTGTTGATGTTTGTGTGAAGTGAAGGTCAGAGCGGGTGTGGGGTGTGAGACTGGGCTTTTCAAATCTACAGTAAAACACATTCAGGTTGTCAGCCAGTTGTTGATTCACTACAGTGTTGGGGGATTGTGTCTTGTAGTTAGTAATGTCTTTCAGGCCTCTCCAAACTGATGCAGGGTCGTTAGCTGAAAACTTGTTTATCAGCTTCTCAGAGAAGCTTCTTTTAGCCACTCTAATCTCTTTTGTCAGTGTGTTTCTGGCCTGATTGTACACGATTTTATTCCCACTTCTGTAAGCATCCTCTTTGGCCTGGCGAAGCTGCCTGAGTTTTGCTGTAAACCATGGTTTGTCATTGTTGAACGTTAAATAAGTCCTAGTAGGAATGCACATATCCTCACAGAAACTGATATATGATGTCACAGTATCTGTGAGCTCGTCCAGATTGGTGTCTGCAGCTTCAAAAACACTCCAATCAATGCAGTCAAAGCAGGCTTGTAGTTCCAGCTCTGCTTCATTGGTCCATCTTTTTATAGTCTTTAAGGGTTTAGCTGATCTAAGTTTCTGCCTGTAGGTCAGAAGATGAACCAGACAGTGATCAGAGAGTCCAAAATCTGCTCTAGGGACAGAGCAATATGCATCCTTTAATGTTGTGTAGCAGTGATCCAGTATATTTCTGTTTCTGGTGGGGCATGTAATGTGCTGTACTGTATTTTGGCAGTTCATGGGTGAGACTGGCTCTGTTAAAATCTGCGAGAATAATAAGTGAGTCCGGGTATTGTTGTTCCGTGTCTGTGATCTGATCAGCCAGCTGTTGCAGCGCTGCACTCAGAGAAAGAATAAACGAGGAAAACTCCCGCAGCGAGTAGAAAGGCTTACAGTTGATAAAGAGTGCTTCCAAATTAGGACAGCACATATTCTTTAACATTGTTACATCTGAAAACCAACTTTCACTAATATAAAAGCATGTTCCACCGCCTCTCATTTTCCCCGTTAACTCCGCAATGCGATCCGCTCTGAACAGCTGAAAGCCCGGCAGATGTAACACGCTGTCTAGAATGGCATCACTCAGCCAGGTTTTTGTGAAGCACAAGGCAGCAGAGTTTGAAAAGTCCTTGTTTGTACAGGTGAGAAGATGTAGTTTGTCCGTTTTGTTAGGAAGAGAGCGGATGACCTAATTAACTTAGACTTGCTATTTAAATGTTGTTTCAACTTAAGTTTAAGTCTACTTGCATCTAGTCACCTTAACTTAAATGGTTAACTCTATATGAACACCAATTTAAGTTAACTTAATTACACAAGTTTTGGAGATGCCATTATGCAATTTAATGAGGACAATGTGTTTACTCAATCAATTGAGTAGAGTCAACTTATTAGGGTTTTCTGTGTTGTTGAGAACAGCTGTGCTATTACTTTTCTAAGCGATCTGACTTTCTAGTTTTTGCCTGGCAGATAATAAAACAGGTGAAAAAAAGTCCCAAAGATTTACATTAAAGGACGGATCCCAGCCATATCTAGAGACCAGAATCTCAGAGACTTGTAGCGGGGCTTTCTTCACTTGGGCTTGTAAGCAACTACCAAAAACACCCTAACAACCACCTAGCAACGCCCTAGAAACTGCATTATGGTGACGGTGGAGACAACTGTTGCATGGACAAGCACTACTTACAGTTTCAGAAAAAGTAAAAATGAAGTTATGGTCTACAAGCTACTATCCATCATCCAAGTATGAATTGCTATGATATTTTGTATAAATTCTTTCCATTAATATTAATCATGCAAGACAAATATGTAAATACAGTGAACTCACTTTTGTAAATAAAGATCAACTTATCAACTTGCTCCTGTCAAACTTATGGAAGATTTGCCATTGCAAATCCGCATCCATGTTTCTTGCTCTTCATATATTATCTGAGGTGGCAAGATGTCCTGAAATTTCATTTTATTTTTATAGGTCAAAATATTTCAATATCTGATTTAAATGCACCTAAACACACTGACATTGTTTGTGGTGAGCAAACTGCCTTAACTTTTTCTGACTGCGCTGTCTCCTTGTCTTGCAAACAATGTTCAGTATTATCCACATACCAACAAATAATGTGATTTAGAGGAAGAGACTTTCTCAAGCATGCTGTTGTGAACACTGCAGTCTAACAAAGATTAACAAAGAAGTGTTGTCATGGAAGTCAGTGAAATCATGTCCAGCTATTTACCTAAATTAGATTGAGCATGTTTAGTATGTTTAATAGCCGTACAGTGCGAAACTTTATAGGCATGCTGTGTAGTACAGAAATGGGATGGAACCTTAATGGTGTTTAAAGAATTTCAGTGTTAGATGGCCGAGTTAGAATCCATTCTTTCAATCCATTGGGAATCCAATACATTACTACTTATATCTTTATGAATAATATCACATGTAAATACAGAGGCTACATACAGCAGGTATAGATACTACTCTACCATTTCAAATGTACCAAGACACTTCTAGTATTTTTCTAAATAAACAATAATTTACACAAGCGAGTTCCTCTACGTGTAGATGTAGGAGAGGGGTGTATGGTGGAGGGGCGACCCACACAACAGAGTGGACCGTAAATAGAATCATGGGACCTGCAGCATGTGATTCTTCAGTGTTTCGGAGGCAAGTTCAATTTCAAGTTACAGAGCTGTTGAGACAACAACAATATGCTGTATTGTTAACTGTAGTGTCGTCTACAGAGATCAGGAAGATATTCTGTTAGCGGTAAGGTCATGTCTTTTTTCTTCATTTTGAACCAAAACTGGGGCCTTACCCCAATTTTTTTTTTTACATTGCATTAATTTGTTTATACTTCTTTTTCAAGTAATGCACAATTAAATTAGATTTTTTTACACAAAATACAAAATAGGGCTTTGAAGCTCTTAGAGTCAAATTTTCATACCCTTCAAAGTATCAGTGCAAGGAGGCTTTCAAACTTCAGAAAATGCTGTTTGTCCCATCAAGAAGGTCAAACTAAACATATGAAATAAAAATTATACGCAAGTGAGTCGTAAATGTTTGTATAACCTAAATTGTTCGGCAAAATTCTTAAATTGCTGCTCCGCCACGACAGTTGTTGATTGAAAAAAGAAATCTGCTGTAGCGCCCCATGCGGCAAAGTCTGAGAATACAGCGGGTACTTGCGTTGGGTTATGAATTGTGCTGTGACATTTCACAACGCAACGACGCGTGAAATCGAGCTTGCACTGAAAGATGCATCTGCGTTCATGTACTTACATAGAGTATGTTTGGGCCTTTTGGCTTCTTCAGCGAGTGTGTGCACTGTGATTCTGCATTAGCTGTAGTTGCCAAGTCTGCATATTACTAGCGACTTTGGGCTTGTTTTTTCATAAAGTTGCTTATAAATATGGGAATTTACGGGCTGCTGTTTTTGGGGTTTATTTTCAGAACTTGCGGTCTCGTGTATATCAGTGCTTTTCATCGGAAACTGGATGAATCCTCTCACAACCCTCTCACAAGGGAACTCAGTTCATTTTTTCTCAACTGTGATAATTTTGATAACATGGACAGATACATGGTAAAATGCGAATTGCTCAGTTGTTTCCAAGTCTTCATTGAATGATTATTAGTTATGATCCATATAGATACGATGTCGGAGTTGACCAGTAATTACGATTATCTGTGCAGTTTATATTTGGTTGACCTTACTTTGTTTTGTGTTCACTCTTTGATGGCTTATTACAAAGGTGATACAGGAGTGACCAGTGTGACAAAGAACTTTATTAGCTCAAATAACATGTCTGTGCATCCCCTCTCCATCCATGGGTTCATCAGTGTTTAACAAATCAAAACAATTTGGCCTGCATAAGTTGTCTTAATCCAATTCAGCCCTCAATTTAAAAGGAGTTTGACACCCCTGCTTTACATAACCTGTCATTATTAATCGCATAGTTTGCTTATCTTGTTGTGTTTCTGCCTTTCCCGGTCCCTACCCCAATCATGCTTAATATTGTGATCCATTCATTGACATTAGATCCACTATAAACCCTAAGTTAGCAGAACTCAAAATTTGAGGCAATCAGTTACTAATCAGTTATACATTAATAAACCCTAAAGTTTAAGTTAATAGAACTTTCAGATTTTAATTTTATACTACAGGTGCATGTTATTTGCTCTTAACCTGAAATATTAAGCCAAGTCAAACATTTTGATGGCTTTTAACTTTAAATGTAATTTTTATCTCAATTTAGATACTTCAAATAGAGAAAGCCATCAAGCTAGTATGCTAGCATTCTTAATGTACTGTAATTGGTAACATTATGCTTTGATTAGCATAGCAATTACTCAATGAGTAAAGCAATATAGAATATTCTTAACTTGTACCTGTCATAAACCTAAGCAAACTCCACTATTCACCATAATGGAAACCCCCAAAACTACAACATAGCAGAAACTCTAAATAACACAACAAAACATTAAACACTAACAAGTCTCCCCCTTTACATCCGTCCTGCAAAGACACATTATATAACACTTCATTTTAAAATTTACCCTCCGTGTCAATTGCCATGCTAGGAAATAGAAATCCCCTGCCCAGTTTCAGCTAAATTTAAGTTCCTGTAAATTTAAAGAGACAAGTTCAATAAACCCAAAAAAACAAAAAAACAATTCAGATTACTTATAAGGTGTCAGTTTAGTGAACTTAGAAAGTTCTAAAAACTAATCAAGGTTATTTTATTTCAACTAATTTGTTTGATTTAATTTTTACCTACTCAATACATTTTTTATTTTATTTTATTTTTTAGCATTAGGATTGCCAGTTCTATATATGAAATATTTATTATTTTTGGAAAAGGGCTTAATTATTGATGCAAGATTATTTGTATTTATTGATATATAGGGAGACCAGGGCTAATTGTCACATGGGATGTTGTCACAGGAGCTATATTTAGGTAACTATAAAGTTTTGAGTTAAGTCTAATTACAAACATTTGTGTTTTCTCTATAGTGGTTTTGTATGCTGGTTTCAAACGGCACGTTCAAAACCCTTTTAAATAGAATTTACAAAAATATTATTATCAGGGCATGAATGTTCATATGAAACCTATGCCACTGGTTTAATGGCAGGTTCCATTGTGACAACTTGCCACTTATAGTGTGGACAAAGGTTCCACGTGTGTTCAGTTCAGTTTTTTTTTTTTTTTTTTTTTTTAAGACAAGACGTCAATGTATGTAGTTGCATAGAAATATGACTTTCAAAAATAATCCTACCACCTACTTGTATAACTGTTGAATATGGTTGAAAAGGTGAAGACCTCAGAGTATAGATAAGAAAAAGAAAGAAAATCACCAGTGGGGGAGGAAAGTGGCACAGATATTTGATGTTTATCTGTTTGATGTGTTCAGCTACTTTAGGATAATAGATGTAGAAATGGTTTTGTCTTACATATCTAATAGTTTACTCCCAAGAACATGGGATTTGCGCATTCAATGCTGTTAATTCTCAAAAACACATTCGCATGCAAGGGCGTAGATTTGGCGTGAACATTGGTCATGGTATAAATATTGGGGGGGTTGTACTTTCTTGTTTTGATTTTGGGGGGGTTGCTGCCTCCCCCCAATCCACTCTGGAATCTACGCCCCTGCCCCCTGCTCACACGTATTAATTTTAACGTTGAAACTCTACTGAATCTGACGCTGGTGTCAAAGGACTGAAGAGATTTTATAGCTGTTAAATGACTAGCATGCCAAAACACAGACAGAAATAAAGTTCTGTAGCACACACCTCTCATCTAATACTAAGGTACAAAATCGAACACAGTTCTAGCAGTTAAGCTTTTATCTATGCCAAAGCAGTGTTGTTTAACATACATTTTTACAAATTATCAACGTATGAAAAAACATCTGGTAAATGCCGACAAAGAAACAGTGGTCTACATGCAGACTACATACTGATTTTAAAACAACTTTTCGGAAGTCATTAAACTTTAGCTTACCCTTTGGTTGATGTTTGTGACTTTTTTCCTTTCTTTTTTTCGCGCTCGAACGATCCGTATATGTGCAGCTTTATTTTCCACCGTCAAACGACCAGTCGTCTACAAGTGTCGTTGCTGTTCATTCCGCGTTAGTGACTTAATAACAGTCTGTGGCGGGATCTACTTGAAATATTCTGCTTTAATTTTACAGCTCATGGGCGGTACTGCTTGTCTTCTGCTGGCTCTGTGTTCAATGGGTGGTCCTGATTTCTTCCCACCCCTGTAACTACGTCGTAATCTCCAAGTTCAAGAGCTCGTCTCCTGCATTTAGACCCGCCTGAGTCAGACCCATCTACCGAATGTCCCAGACGGGAAGTCCCGTAGAAACCCAAATGCAACTGCACAGACTCTCACACATCCATCGACTGCATGGATGAGAGGACTGAATAGAAATAGTAGTTCACCCAAAAATGAAAATTCTCTCATTTACTCACCCTCATGCCATCCCTGATGTGTATGACTTTCTTCGTTCTGCAGAACACAAATTAAGATTTTTAGACGAATATTTCAGCTCCGTAGGTCCATTCAATGCAAGTGAATGGGTGCCAAAAGAAGAATATTAAGATGATAGATATCCTGCACATTTTTATATATATAATATTAAAACATATGCTATTTTTTATAGGCTTATGTTTCTATGCACAAAACACTAACAAAAGAAAATCCAATGCAAAACCTTTATTTGCTGGGTTTCATTAGCTTGTTGCATATGTTCAGCTATTTGTGCTCCATTATAATTTATGTGGCCTATACAAATCCTGTTAAATTTACTGTAAAAAAAAAAAAAAAACTGGCAGCTGTGGTTGCCAGAAATTCACTGTAAAAAATACGGTAACCACGTTTCAGGTTTTACGGGATGTAATTTTGATGAGTGTATATTTTACGGTGCATTATCGTCGTTTCTATTATTAAATGATAAACTTGATATTAACATTCTGAAACTGTAAAAATCTACTTTTTACTTTATAATGTATTGTTAATCACCGTAGTAATTACAGAAGGGCATGATGACATGAAGTTCATCAATAGTAGCCCTTCCAGGAGCAATGACCAATAACCATGTAGAGACAGTGCTCGGTGTCACTCACAAACACTTAACACCATCAGGGTAAAACATGTGAAATTAAAATACAATAAACATTAACTAAACTACATGAAATATAACACAGAACACCCCAAAGTACATAACTGATATTAAAAATAAGAAGAAACATAACTATTTCCATAAAATATAATGAACAAAAAATAACAATTTACCTGTACTCTTATGTTTAACAAGAAACATTTTTACCGTTAATTATATGGGAAAATCAAAATTGTTACATTAAAATAAATAAATAAATAAATAATTTTTACTAAAAAAAATTTCCATAAAACAATATGTATTGTCTTTTTAAATATATTACAATTTTTTATCGTATATTTAAAGGTTTACCAATTAACTACACGTTTACCAATTAACTAAACTACACGTTTACCAATTAAGGGTTTTTTACTGTAGCATTTTTACAGTCTTTTACCATTAAAAAAAAACAAACCAAAAAAAAACATTTTTTACAGTGTAGGTATTTATTATTATTTGTATTAGCAACATATTTAGCTAGATTTGGTATAAATAAATTAATGGGATGTTGGTAATTGTTCAGGTAGCAATAGATCTTAAGCATTGAGGAGTTTATTTTGTAGGTAAGGGTACGTTTACACGACAACGATGTTTTGCGTTTTCGAAAAGTTTCGCGTACAGACGACAACGTCAAAACAATCCCCGTTCACACGGATCTGCTAAAGCGACTAAAAACGCTGTATTATGCATGCCAGGCCAGTAGTTGGCAATGCCACTTTGTAAAGAAACACTACGCGCCTGCGCACATAATCATTCTTCCACAGAGCGGTGAATACAAACAATGAAGATGGAGAAAGCATCGAGCAATTTTGTCTGGACGGACGATGAGGTTGCTTTATTACTACAATTACTTTGCTGGAGAAGCGTCAATAAACTCAAAATCTTGAGCAGCACAAACACAGTCCTGTAGTCCGCCACTGTAGTTTTGAATGTTTTGCGCATTGTTTTGAAGTACTCGTGCACATGCCTATAGACTGAACTCTCAAGATTATTCAATAAACTCTGCTCATTTTTACCATCACTTCATCTCTTGCCTTCTTCTGTATTCCCCTGCTGACTCTTGGGCTGGTAGGAGAGTAAGTTCACATAACAAGCTGTTGATGTTGACTGGTTTTGGATATCAGACAGAACTCTGATATATGGATATCTTCTGACGGAGAGAGAGGTCTTGTGTACATTGGATCTAACATGCATTTTCACTGCCTCATGTTTTCTAAGCATATAATTGAATACTGTACATGGCATCACATCTCTGTCTATAGGCTATATACATAAGTGGTGAGTGAATGAATTGCAGGGTAAAGGTACACCAAATAAAATTAAGGAAATAAATAAATAACATTTGAAATATAAATAAATTTTTCCCATCTGAATCCATACATTAATTTCAAGATTTTCAAATTGCAGGTTCTGCCTACTGTACAATTTTCACATTCCATACAAAACACTCCAAATTAATAAATTGTTGATTATTGTTATTTGCACAGACACCAGTATTCATATTGATAATTATACATCTCAAATTAATGCCTATCATTCCATCATTCTTTATATAACACGTAATACGCGTGCGCATGACGTCATCGTTTTCACAAATTCGCTCTCTGAAACCCGTTTTCAAAAGTTTGCGTTTTCAGGCCCCAAAACGGTGTTTAGTTGAAAACGTTGTCGTGTAAACGGCCCCTAAAATAGGCAACTGTCTGTGGGTTTATATATGTGCAAAAACACAAAAAGTTGATAAATGTGTATAATTATTGGATCCATTTCTAAATAAAAGTAGGAATGCCTTCTCACTGAACAACTTGTCTCGTTTCAACTTCAAATGCCTTGTAATTGTTCACAGCATCATGTTGCAAATATCATTACCTAACATTTTTCAGAACAGCAATTAATAACATAACATGAGACATTTAGTATGCCTTCTGCATATAATATCAGCAGTAATGTAAGAGATGTAGACTTATAAGCTACAGCATAATAACATGGGCGGTTTTGCTATAATACATATAAATACTGCATTAGAACTTTGATTTTTAATGGTTATTTTTTTATATAATGTGAACACTTAAAATTACTGTACTGTAGTGTCATAATACTTCAGATAAAAACTCCCTTCACTCGTCGTACAACTCTCCATAATTATAGTGTTATCACAATGGTGTTCTAATAAGTATCACTTTCAATCTTTGAAACAGACATAATACATCCATGGCAGTTATGCAGCTTTCTAGCCTAATTATTTGGTACAATCTTAGATACTTTGGCCAACAATGTTAAGAGCTAAACACACAAAGGTAACACTTTACAATAAGGTTAAAAAAAAAAAAGCAAGCATTAGTTTATGCATTAAAAATAATGAACTAACAATGATCCATTTTAATTAAGGTTAAATGTTATCTATAAGTAACACCATTTTTAAATGTTAGTTCACATCAGTTAATAAATTAGTCAATATATGTTTAATTAGTTAGATAATATATAAACTAATGTTAACATATTTAAAAAAAAAATAAGTTAAAAAGTTTGAAAATTACCAATATTATACTAAAAAATTTTTTTAAAAAAAATAACTGTTAGTTCATGTTCACTATTTGTTAAATAAATTTAAGACAACATTTTGTATACAACCTTACTGAAAAGTGTTACTCCTACAATAAACCAAACTTGAAGTCTAACTACGAGAAGAATTTTAAAAATATTCCTAACAATAGACCAAACAAGCCTATATGTTTTTGGCACTGCCTTAGTAGGATAATCATTCTCTTCGCAAGCTCACCTCAATCTCAGTTGATTCACCTTCTTGCTCTGTAGATGAGCCTTGCTGCATTTTAACATTTGCCTGCTAAGATAATTATGCAACATGACTCGTTTACTTTGGCAAGTTTTTTTGTTATTAACAATTTTTTTATTGATTTCAATAATAAAACATACAAACACAACATAAAATACGGAATCAATTAATCACATTAAACCCCTCCCACCGAACACCCCCCACCCAACACAAACACGCACTACTGTGGTCACCAACAACTAGAACATAAATTTAAAATGTAAACATTTTTTAAAAACATTAAAAAGATACACATTCAAACAACATCAATAATACACATACCCAACAAAACTACAAATCCCTCTCCACAGCCCCTCCCCGAGAACCCTCCAAAAAAGCCAAATAACCCCCCTCCACTTCCTGACAAACAAATCCCACTTCCCAAGCCTTCTAAAAATCACCTCCTCAAACGCCACCACCCCACCCCCCACTCCCTAAACGAGGGTGCCCCAGCTGACTTCCATCCCCTGAGGATGACTCTTCCACCAATCATGACTAGGACCCAACTTTTTAAATAACTATCCCCAATGATAATAACCATCCTATCACCAAGGATACAGAGTCTGGGGCAAAATGAAAATTGAGTGTCCAATACCTCACACAAATCTCTGAACCCTCAACCAAAATTCTTGGACCTTAACACATCCCCAAAAAACATGTGTTGTGTCCCCTTCCTCTGATTGGCACTGCCAGCAGGTGGGTATGTCTTTAAGACCCAGACTATACAATCTAGAGGGAGTCCAATAGAATCCATGCAAAATCTTAAATTGCATCAGACGGACACTTGCATCTCTAGATGTAGACTTGATGCTTTTTAGAATCCTAGCCCACACTCCCTCTACCAATACCAAATGTAAATCTTTCTCCCATAAACTCTTGAAGGCGAAGCTCCTTCCCCAAGACTCTGAATTAACAGGGAGTAATACACTGATGCCTCATGACCTTTTCCAAAAGCAGTAATCACCACTTCCAGAGTATCTGCCGCTTTAGGGGGGTGTATACTACTCCCAGAAATAGTACAGAACAGGTGGCGCAGCTGTAAATACCTAAAGAACTAAAGATCTAGGAATCTTAAAATGTTGAAGCAAATTTTCAAAAGATCTCAACACTCCACTCTCATATAGGTCACCGAGTGTGGTAACAATCCCCCTGCCCCCCCAAAATCCACTCTGACCAACAGAAAGGGGACTTATTAATACGTATTAATTAATTTAATTAACTTATTAATATTTTGGGTTCAGCCATATGCTCGAGGCTACATTTAAATGTTTGAATTAAACACTCTGGACACTTGTCCAAACCGCGTGCAAATGCGAGATAACAGGGTGCGACTTATCTTCTCCGGTTAGTTTAATAGAAAGGCTTTGCAATGGTGAAATAGGGGCAAGGACTTCCTGTTCAATAGAAAACCAGGGAGGGGCTCTCTCAGGTGGAAGCGACCAATGAGCCAAATGTCTGAGACCGAATGTATAATAGAACAAAATCTTGAGTAGGCCTAGCCCACCTTTGTCAATCGGCCTATGTAACTTGTTCAAATGTAATATGGGACATTTACCATTCCAAATAAAGGTCTTCGCTATGCTATCAAATTGCTTGAAATAAGAGAGGGGGACATCTACAGGGAGAGACTGTAGCAGGTAGTTGAATTTTGGAATACAATTAAGTTTAATAACATTAACCTTCCCAATCATAGATAAATGTAATGAAGCCCACATACTCACATCACTCGAAAGCCTTTTTATTAAAAGGGTCAAAATGAACACTAACTAAAATCACACAAATTTGCTGGGAATAAAATGCCAAAATACTTAATGCCCTGTTTGGGCCACTGGAAGGCACCTGGTTGAAAAGTTGTTTCTGGGCAGTACAGTGTCAGAGACAAAGCTTCAGATTTAGAACAATTGACTCTGTATCCTGAGAATTTAGAAAAGGAATTAATAATCCTATGGAGACAAGGCATAGGTCTAGTGGGGTCAGAGACGAATAACAAAATATAATCTGCGTAAAGCAAAAGCTTATGCGCCACACCTCCTGCCATCACCCCTGGAAAAATCATCCTCTTTCCTTGTCGTGGCTGCTAATGGTTTCAGGACAAGACAGAACAATAGTGGGGAAAGAGGGCAACCCTGCCGGGTGACCCTATCCAGAGTAAAATAATCTGAAATTAATCCATTTGTTTGTACCGCCGCTACCGGGTGTCTATAAAGTAACTTAATCCATTCAATAAAACTATTTCCGAGCCCGTATATTTCTAAAACCTTAAAAAGATAATCCCATTCTACCTTATCAAATGCCTTTTCGGCATCAAGTGAGATGGTATGATGAGACAGGAGAGGAATGAGAATCTAAATGCAGCCTTTTTAATAAAATAAATGTAAACCAGGTAACTCAGAACACAATGAAACAAAACACAGGGAACAAAGCACAGCATAATACAGATGAAGACTGACAAAGAAACCAGGGGAAAACAAGGGCTTAAATACACAAGGGAAAACAAGGGAACGAGGAACACCTGGGGAAACAATCAGGGGAAAACCAATCATGAAAAGAAACTATAAAGGACTACAGAACTAACAGGAACAGGGAACTAAACCAGAATTTCAACATAAAAGTCAAGACAAAAAACAGGGAATATGTGACAGTGCCCCCCTTTTAAGGAGTGGATTCCAGATGCTCCAAAAAACAAAACAAAAACAAATTGTCAATGGGGTGTGGGGGAAAACAGGTAATTCAAGGGGGCACAAGGGGCAAGGGGAGCAGAGGAATAAGGCAAAGTCATGGAGGCTTGAAACCAAGGCGGAGCCGGAAGGATGAGAGCCAGGGTGACTCTGCAGGCTCGGAGGACCAAGGAGACCAGGGAGACTAGAGCAGATCAGACGGACGGCCAGGAGACCAAGGAGACCAGAGCAGATCTGGCGGACGGCCAGGAGACCAAGGAGACCAGAGCAGATCAGGCGGATGGCCAGGAGACCAAGGAGATGACCTCAAGGTGGGGACTGGGTCAGGAGTCCTGGGAGGCAGCCACAGGGCCGAGACAGGGTCAGGAATCCTGGGAGGTGGCCACAGGGCCAAGACAGGGTCAGGAGGCCTGGGAGGTGGCCGCAGGGCCAAAACAGGGTCAGGAGGCCTGGGAGGTGGCTGCAGGGTCAAGACAGGGTCAGGAGGCCTGGGAGGTGACCACAGGGCTGAGACAGGGTCAGGAGGCCTGGGAGGTGGCCACAGGGCCGAGACAGGGTCAGGAGGCCTGGGAGGTGGCCACAGGGCCAAGACAGGGTCAGGAGGCCTGGGAGGCAGCCACAGGACAGGGACAGGTGGTGGAGCAGCTGTCGGAGGATTCTCTGGGGGAGCGGGCGGAGCCGCAGGAAGAATAGTCTCTGGGGAAGTGGGTGGAGCCGCAGGAGGAATCGTCTCTGGGGGAGCGGGCGGAGCCGCAGGAGCAATAGTCTCTGGGGGAGCGGGCGGAGCCGCAGGTAGAATAGTCTCTGGGGGAGCGGGCGGAGCCGCAGGTGGATTAGTCTCTGGGGGAGGTGGCGGAGCCACTGGAGGAATAGTCTCTGGGGGAGCGGGCAGAGCAGCAGGTAGAATAGTCTCTGGGGGAGCGGGCGGAGCAGCAGGTAGAATAGTCTCTGGGGGAGCGAGCAGAGCCGCAGGAGGAATAGTCTCTGGGGAGGGGGCAGAGCTGCTGGAGGAATAGTCTCTGGGGGAGCGGGCTGAGACGCAGGAGGAATAGTCTCTGGGGGAGCGGGCTGAGCCGCAGGAGGAATAGTCTCTGCGGGAGCGGGCTGAGCCGCAGGAGGAATAGTCTCTGGGGGAGCGGGCTGAGCCGCAGGAGGAATAGTCTCTGGGGGAGCGGGTGGAGCCTCAGGTAGTATAGTCTCTGGGGGAGGGGGTGGAGCCTCTGGAGGAATAATCCTGGGGCGGAGTCTTGGAAGACTCTGGGGGCGGAGCCGTGGAAGACAGAGCCGTGGGAGGCTCGAGGGGCCAAGCCGTGGAAGGCAGAGCTGTGGGAGGCTCGAGACAAAGAGTCCTGGATGAATGGGAAATGACCTCCATGGTCGTGAACATGGGAAGAGACTCGGGAACAACCTCTGTGGTCGAGGGCATGGGCAGAGACTCAGAAACGACCTCCATGGTCATGAACATGGGATGAGACTTGGGAATGACCTCCGTGGTCATGGGCATGGACAGAGACTCGGAAAGGACCTCCATGGTCGTGTACATGGGAAGAGGCTTGGGAACGACCTCTGTGGTCGTAAACATGGGCAGAGACTCAGGAATGACCTCCGTGGTTGTGGGTATGGGCAAAGACTCGGAAACTACCTCCGTGATCGTGAACATGGGATGAGACTCGGGAACGACCTCCATGGTCGTGTATATGGGAAGAGACTCGGGAATGACCTCTGTGGTCATGGGCATGGGCAGAGACTCGGGAATGACCTCCGTGGTCGTGAACATGGGATGAGACTCGGGAATGACCTCTGTGGTCGTGAACATGGGCAGAGACTCGGGAATGACCTCCGTGGTCGTGAACATGAGATGAGACTCGGGAATGACCTCTGTGGTTGTGGGCATGGGATGAGACTCGGGAATGACCTCCGTGGTCGTGAACATGGGATGAGACTCGGGAATGACCTCTGTGGTCGTGGGCATGGGAGGAGACTGAGGAATGACCTCTGTGGTCGTGGGTATGGGAGGAGACTCAGAAATGACCTCTGTGGTTATGAACATGGGATGAGACTCAGGAATGACCTCTGTGGTCGTGGGCATGGGCAGAGACTCGGAAACGACCCCCGTGGTCGTGTACATGGGAAGAGACTTGGGAATGGAAACTTTTCTTCTCTTCCTCCTCCTCTGGATGGCCGAAGTTGGCAACGCTGGCTCTGGGATGGGCGAGGCTGGCAACGCTGGCTCTGGGACGGACGAGGCTGCCAACTCATCTGCTGTGGCAGGCGTGGGCATTGGCTCGTTGACCGTGGCAGGCGTGGGCACAGACAATTTTTGAGGTAGGGTCTTCATGGACATACGCACCGACATCAGTTGCAGATCATACAACTTGGAGACAGGGGCTGTGGAAGGCTTCGAGACAGGGGCCATGGAAGCAGGTTTTGGCCTGGAGTTCCCGCCATAATCCACTGTATAAGGGGAACTGCTAAGTTCCAGAGCCTTCTCCACATAATCGCCAAGCGCCCAGTGAGGATCAGCCGGGGGCATGAGTTCCCTCAGTGCACTATTCAGACCGGCCCGGAAGAAAACCACCAGAGAGCGGTCTGGATAGTGCACTACATTTGCTAGCTCTAAAAACTCACAGGCGTGATCCTCAACTGGATGGTCCCCTTGCTCAAGGAGTAGAATCCTGATGGCCGCTAGATCCATTTCTTGTTCAGTCTTTCTGTGATGAGACAGGAGAGGAATGAGGATCTAAATGCAGCCTTTTTAATAAAATAAAGGTAAACCAGGTAACTCAGAACATAATGAAACAAAACACAGGGAACAAAGAACAGCATAATACAGATGAAGACTGACAAAGAAACCAGGGGAAAACAAGGGCTTAAATACACAAGGGAAAACAAGGGAACGAGGAACACCTGGGGAAACAATCAGGGGAAAACCAATCATGAAAAGAAACTACAAAGGACTACAAAACTAACAGGGAACTAAACCAGAATTTCAACATAAAAGTCAAGACAAAAAACAGGGAATATGTGACAGATGGCAGTGACCGGAGTCTGATCATTCGCCACTGACCACATGATATTGATGAAACGCCTAATGTTATCAGAAGAGCTATGACCCCGAATAAACCCCACATGATCTATATGTATAAGAGATGTCATAACTTTACTCAATCAGTTAGCCAAAATTTGTGACAATTTTTACACCTAGCTGGATCAGGGAAATTGGATGGTAACTCTTGCACTCATTTGGATCTTGGTCCTTTTTAAGAATCAGACTGATCCGGGCTTGTGTCATGGTTGGCGGAAGCTTTCCATTCTTTAATGATTCCGTATAAACTTCTAACAAAAGTGGAGCCAGTTCTGTAGCATAAGATCTAAAAAAAAATCAGCGGCAAAGCCATCTGGCCCCGGAGCCTTGCATATAAGGCCTTAATTACCTAGTCAAGCTCCTCCAAGGTTATCTCAGAATCAAGATATTTTTTTTACTCAGTCGTCAGTTTAGGGAGATCCAATGGTTCCACAAAGTTTCTAATATCTAAATTCTTTAAAAACATTATTAATATCAATGGCTGAGGTAAATATTTCACCACTAGCAGTTTTCACTGAGGGAATAGTAGAAAAAGACTCTATCTGCTTTATATATCTAGCCAAATGCTTCCCTTCTTTATCTCCCAACTGGTGTGGCCACAAGCTGCATTAAGTACTGCAGTGCATCTCCTCCTCACGGACTGCACCATATTTGCCAGTTCTTGCTGTGAGATGTTACCCCACTCTTCCACCAAGGCACCTGCAAGTTCTCTGACATTTCTGGGGGGAATGGCCCTAGCCCTCACCCTCCGATCCAACAGGTCCCAAACACTGACATTCCTGTCTTGCAGGAAATCACGCACAGAACGAGCAGTATATCATGCTGGAGGGTCATGTCAGGATGAGAACATTTTTTTTAAAGTCCCTACCAGATGGGTTCAAAAGTCTCCAAATATCTGTAAGACCAAGATTTTTACACATCCTGTGAAGCGCCAATGTTGTTCTAGGAGGCTTTACACACTTTTGCTTCACTATGATCTGATTTGAGTCCATCAAAAGATTAAAGTCTCCTCCCAATACTATATCATGAGGGGTGCCAGCGGCTTGCAACATCCCTTCAAGATCTATAAAAAAAAAGCCCTGATCATCAACATTAGGTGCGTAGCAAACCGATGGCAAAGTTGTCGTGGGGACTCGTGGGCATTCATGGACCTTTTGAGTTTAGAGGGATTGTTGCCGGTTGGCGCTGTCGTGCGCGGGGTTAATGCGCACGTTTTTCTTTTTTCTGTTTGTTTTGTTCCGGGGGATGTTCGGGGGTTGATTGTTTCACTAATGGGGAATGTGGTCTTCATAATTTTGTTTTCCACACACAATTTATTTTTTTTATTATATCAATATGTCAGTTGTTAATATGAGTGTACTATCTCTCTACACATGGAATGTGAATGGGTTGGAGCACCCCATAAAAAGAAGGAAGGTTATTACTTTTCTTAAACGTAAGAAATATGATATAGTGTTTCTTCAAGAAACACATCTTTCCCCGCAGGAAGCTGAAAAATTTGGGAAGATATGTGGTGGACATGTTTAATTTAGTGTTGGCTCAAGTAAGAGCAAGGGAGTCATTATATTGATTAATAAACATTTACAATTCAAATTTCTCAAACAGATTAAAGATAAATTAGGAAGAGTAATTATTGTTTTAGCTGAAATTCAAGGGCAAAGGTTGATTTTGGCTAATATTTACGCACCTTTACGCATATTTACATTGATGATCAAGGCTTTTTTATAGATCTTGAAGGGATGTTGCAAACCGCTGGTACCCCTCATGATATAATATTGGGAGGAGACTTTAATCTTTTGATGGATTCAGTCCTTGATCATAGTGAAGCAAAAGTGTGTAAACCCCCTAGAGCAACACTGACACTTCACAGGATGTGTAATAATCTTTCGGATATTCGGAGACTTTTGAACCCATCTGGTAGAGACTATAAATTTTTTTTTATCAGTCCATAAGATTTATTCTAGAATAGATTTTTTTTTTGATATCCAAATCCCTAATTTCATCTGTTGTTGATTGCTCAATTGGAAACATTTTAGTCTCGGATCATGCCCTGGTGAGTTTAGAGGTGATGCCACATATAGAGAAAAAGAAATCAAATAGTTGGCGCCTTAATGTATCCCTTTTGCAAAATCCTGATTTCCAACAAATGTTAAAGACTGAAACCAATGTTTATATGGAGACCAACTGGTCCTCAGTATCGTCTGTGAGCGTGGCTTGGGAGGCACTTAAAGCGGTTCTTAGGGGCCGGATCATTCAGTTTGCCTCATTCATCAAAAAATCCAAAGCACGAGAACTTGTGGAGTTGGAAGGAAATATTAAAAGTGCAGAGGCAGAGCTGAAGCGCCGTATGTCAGCTGATGGCCTCAGAGAATTGACCCGATTGAAATATAGATATAATACTATTTTGTCGCGGAAAGTGGAGTTTTGGTTATTGTCGGGTGACAAAGCAGGGAAGCTTTTGGCTAGATATATAAATCAGAGAGAGTTTTTTTCTACTATTCCCTCAGTGAAATCTGCTGGTGGTGAAATATTTACCTCGACCATTGATATTAATAATGCCTTTAAAGAATTCTATATTGATCTTTATAGTTCCACGTCTTCATCTACTGATGAAGATATTATAAACTTTGTGGAACCATTAGATCTTCCTAAACTGACGACTGAGCAAAAAAACTCTCTTGATTCTGAGATAACCTTGGAGGAGTTTAACGAGGTAATTAAGTCCTTACCTACTGGCAAGGCTCCGGGGCCAGATGGTTTTGCCGCAGAATGTTTTAGATCCTATGCCACAGAACTGGCCCCACTTTTGTTAGAAGTTTATACTGAATCATTAAAGAAGGGAAAACTTCCTCCAACCATGACACAAGCCCGGATCAGTCTGATTCTTAAAAAGGACAAAGATCCAAGTGAGTGTTAAAGTTACCGTCCAGTTTCCCTGATCCAACTAGATGTAAAAATATTGTCAAAAATTTTGGCTAACCGATTAAGTAAGGTCATGACATCTCTTATACATATAGATCAGGTGGGATTTATTTGGGGCCATAGCTCTTCTGATAACTTCAGGGGTCTCATCAATATCATGTGGTCAGTGGCGAATGAACAATCTCCGGTCGCTGCCATCTCACTTGATGCCAAAAAGGCGTTTGATATGGTAGAATGGGATTATCTTTTAAGATTTTGGAAATGTATGGGATCGGGAGTACATTTATTGGTTGGATTAAGTTACTTTATAAACACCCTGTAGCAGCGGTACAAACAAATGGATTAATTTCAGATTATTTTACTCTGGATAGGGGCACTCGACAGGGTTGCCCACTTTCCCCATTATTGTTCTGTCTTGCCCTGGAACCATTAGCAGCCGCAATAAGAAAGGAGGATGATTTTCCAGGGGTGACAGCGGGAGGGGTGGCGCATAAGCGTCTGCTTTACGCAGATGATATTTTATTATTTTTCTCTGAACCTACTAGATCTGTGCCTTACCTCCACAGAATTATTAATTCCTTTTCCAAGTTCTCAGGATACAAAGTCAATTGGTCTAAATCCAAAGCTTTGTCGCTGACAGCGTACTGCCCAGAAACGGCTTTCCAGCTGGGCACCTTCCAGTGGCCCAAACAGGGCATTAAGTATTTGGGGATTTTATTCCCAGCAAATTTGTCTGATTTAGTTAGTGTTCATTTTGACCCTTTAATTAAAAGGTTTTCGAGCAATGTGGACAGGTGGGCTTCATTACATTTATCGATGATTGGGAAGGTTAATGTTATTAAAATAAATTGTATTCCAAAATTCAACTACCTGCTTCAGTCTCTCCCTGTAGATGTCCCCCTCTCTTATTTCAAGCAATTTGATAGCATAGTGAAGTCCTTTATTTGGAATGGTAAGCGCCACAGGTTAAATTTCTTTTTTTTTTCTTTTTTTTTGGGGGGGATTTTTCCCCTTTTTCTCCCAATTTGGAATGCCCAATTCCCAATGCGCTCTAAGTCCTCGTGGTGGCGTAGTGATTCGCCTCAGTCCGGGTGGCGGAGGACGAATCCCAGTTGCCTCCGCATCTGAGACAGTCAACCCGTGCATCTTATCACGTGGCTTGTTGAACGCGTTGCCACGGAGACATAGCGCATGTGGAGGCTTCATGCCATCCACCGCGGCAACCATGCTCAATTCACCATGCGCCCCACCGAGAACAAACCACATTATAGCGACCACGAGGAGGTTACCCCATGTGACTCTACCCTCCCTAGCAACCGGGCCAATTTGGTTGCTTAGGAGACCTGGCTGGAGTCACTCAGCATGCCCTGGGGTTCGAACTAGCGAACTCCAGGGGTGGTAGCCAGCGTATTTTACCACTGAGCTACCCAGGCCCCACAGGTTAAATTTCAATAAGTTACATAGGCCAATTGACAAAGGAGGGCTAGGCCTACCCAAGATTTTGTTTTATTATCATGCGTTCGGTCTTAGACATTTGGCTCTTTGGTTGCTTCCACCTGAGAAAGCCCCTCCCTGGTTTTGTATTGAAAAGGAAGTTCTTGCCCCTATCTCGCCACTGCAAAGCCTTTCGATCAAACTAGCCGGAGAGGTTAAGTCGCACCCCGTTATTTTGCATTTGCACTCGATATGGACAAAAGTGTCCAGAGTGTTTAATTCGGATATTTATTTAAACACAGCCTCGAGCATATGGCAGAACCCTAAACTATGTATTAATAAGTCCCCTTTTTGTTGGTCAGATTGGATTATGAGGGGGGTTAATGCACTTGGTGACCTATATGAGGGTGGAGTATTGAGACCTTTTGAAAATTTGGTTCAAAATTTTGGCATTCCCAGATCTCAGTTTTATAAGTATTTACAGCTTCGCCACCTACTCTGCACTATTTTTGGGAGTGGCACGCACCCCCCTAAAACGGCAGGTGCTTTGGGAGAAGTGATTGCTGCTTTTGGAAAAGGCTATGAAGCATCAGTGTATTACTCCCTACTAATTCAGAGTCTGCGGGATGGAGCCTTGACTCCTCTCAAGAGAGTACGGGAAAAAGATTTGAATTTGGTATTGGAGGATGGAGTGTGGATTAAGATTCTTAAAAATGTCAAGTCTGTATCTAGACATGCAAGGGTTCGCCTTATGCAATTTAAGATTTTACATAGATTTTATTGGACCCCCTCTAGATTATATAGGCTTGGTCTTAAAGACACACCACTTGCTGGCGATGCCAGTCAGAAGTTGGAGACACTACCCATGTCTTTTGGGGGTGTGTTAAGATCCAGGAGTTTTGGTTGAGGGTTCAGAGGTATTTGTGCGATGTTTTGAACACTCAGGTTTTGCTTTGTCCCAGACTCTGTATTTTGGGTGATGGGGCGGTCATGCATTTAGGGGATAATCATATAAAAAAATTGGGTTATGACCAGTCTCATGATCGGCAGGCAAGTAATTTTAAGAGGTTGGAAGTCAAATGGAGCACCCTCTTTTTCGGAGTGGTGTGTGGAAATGGGGAGGGTAGCTGCATTTGAAGAGGCGGTAAGTAGAAGGCTGGGGTTGAGGGACTTATTTGCTAAAAAATGGGGCAAATATTTAGTTTTTTTGGGGGAATCTCAGGGAGGGGATGTGGAGAGTGTAGTTTAATCATGTATGTTTATTATTTTATTTATTTGTGTATATACTGTATATATATATATATTTTATTTTTTTGGATTGTGTGTGTGTTATGTGGGACCACAGGGGCGTTCATTAGGGGTCAGGGTGGGATTGTATTAGTAGGGTTTAAATGTAAAATGTTGATTCATTATATATGTGTTTAGTTTTTTCCACTGTCATATGCACATGAATCAATAAAAATGTTAATTACAAAAAAATTAGGTGCGTAAATATTAGCCAAAATCAACCTTTGCCCCTGAATTTCTGCTAAAACCATAATGACTCTTCCTAATTGATCATTAATCTGTTTCAGTTATTTGAATTGTAGATGTTTACTTATCAATGTAATGACTCCTCTGCTCTTGCTTGAGCCAGCACTAAAGAAAACATGTCCACCCCATATCTTCCCAAATTTTTCAGCTTCCTGCGGGGAAAAATGCATTTCTTGAAGAAACACAATATCATATTTCTTACATTTTAGAAAAGAAATAACCTTTCTTCTTTTTATGGGGTGCCCCAATCCATTCACATTCCACGTGGAGAGAGACAATCCACTCATATTAATATTTGACATTGACATTAGAAAATAGATTGTGTGTCTGAAAGGGCCCTAACCTTATACATTTATCCTGTGTCATCTATTTATGTCAAATACTTCAGTTTAATTCATGAATTCAATTTGAATGAGATACAATAGGCTGTTACTTATAAAATTAAATCAACATCAACTAATATTTTTAGGGTTGGTAATGTCATTGATTTCTAAACTAAACATTCCAGTAAATTACAATTTTGATTCAATATAATTAAGGAATGTTTGTTACAATGTTAACAGGCATGTTTCAATAATTACATATTGCCTGATACTGTACATTGACTGAAACTCTTTCCAGAACCACTTTTTTTCCCCTGATTCGTGTATTTCTAAATATATTTTGCTATTAATTCAACATAGCCTAAAAAATAAAATAATGCAATGCCACAGGAGCATTTCCAGATTTCGAATGTGGAGCTTATTTTTTTTCTTCTAATTTGTATCCCCTTTTCTCGCCAGTTTGGAATGCCCAATTCCCACTACTTAGTAGGTCCTCGTGGTGGTGCGGTTACTCGCCTCAATCCGGGTGGTGGAGGACAGTCTCAGTTGCCTCCGCTTCTGAGACAGTCCATCCACACATCTTATCATGTGGCTCGTTGTGCATGACACTGGAGACTCCCAGCATGTGGAGGCTCATGCTACTCTCCGCGATCCACACACACAACTTACCACGCGACCCATTGAGAGCGAGAACCAATAATCGCAACCACGAGGAGGTTACCCCATGTGACTCTACCCTCCCTAGGAACCGGGCCAATTTGTTTGCTTAGGAGACCTGGCTGGAGTCACTCAGCACACCCTGGATTCAAACTCGTGACTCCAGGGGTGGTAGTGTGCGTCAATACTCGCTGAGTTACACAGGCCCCCTGAATGTGGAGCTTATTAACCAAAACTGTCATCAACTCACTCATGTCAACTGAATAAAACAAGGCACATATAGCAATTTTACCCAGTGTTTAGTCGGAGATATACACACAGTAAAATTGGTTAAATTATAAAGTTTATTCTTTTTTTATTATTAAACAAATCCTGGTATTATGATAATATATTCATTAAAGGAAATTGTAACATTTGGTTACACTTTTCAGATATGGTCTAAACACTTTCCAGTAGGGCTTCAATCTCTCTGGCTGCCAGGAGCCACCACTGGTGGATCATGTGACCTGCCACCAACCACTGACAGATGGGGAGATGACAGTGGCAGTGCACAAGACCTACCAGTCTGTACTGGCAGGAGGCAGCCAGCTGGTGGCCAGTCACATGACACTTCTGCAAATGGCTGGAACCATTGACAGCTGTCAGATTTGAGGACTTTTAAATCTTTTAAATTGATTTACAAAGCTCTGAATTTTGCTTCCTTCTGTCACTCCAAGGAATTATAAACACTTATTGTTATGGATCTAATCTTATGCATTAACAACGTTTTACAGAACTTACTTGTGTCTTGGGTTTTTGAGGAAGGACCCAAGATGCAGGAATGGCAATGGAGATTTATTGAGAAAAAACAAAACTAAAAAAAAAAAAACCTCAAGGGAGTACAAAATAAAACTAGATAACAATAAAACTGAAAACAAACCAACTGGGAGAAACTGGATACACAGGAACAACACAAAAAAAACCGACTGGGGGTAACTGGATTACACAGGCACAACAGGACTTGACTGGGAACAGAACATAACAATCTGGCAGGGAAGACGAGACAAAGGAGAGAATAAATAGAGGAAAGTGAGATAGTATACAGGTTCTTCCACTAAAAATGAGCTGCGCGAATCAGCGCTGCTATGGCAACGCTGATTGCGCTGCTGAGCAGCACCTGTGAGAAACATGAGGCAGAGAGAGAAACAAAAGCGCATGGGACAACCTGAGAGATGGGCGGAGGAAACTGTCACAATCCTGCCAACATAAAAATAAAACAAGACAGAAGAGACAGGACCATGACAACTTGCCATTAAAGCACTCGAATGACAGTGATTTGTCGAATGACAGTAGGCTAAGAGCAATAGAAAACTATTGCTCTTATCCTACTGGTTGGTTAAGTTCAGTCAGCCGCTATTGCTTTAAACTGCTTTGTCAGAATTTTGCATTCCTCTTTCCACTCTCACTAAAAGGAATTACATTAATTTATTCCTATAGATATATTCTTATATATTAAAGCCTCTTTAAGGAATTTATTTGCTATAAGAGCTGTCTTATGTCCATGATCTCAACTGGTAGGAAACAGCCGCTCGCACTGGTCAGTCAGTTCAGCCCGTTTTTTGCAGTATTCCTTCCATTCTAACTCCCAAAGAATAATATCAATTTGTTCATATAGATCTACTCGTATGCATTAAAGCCATCCTGTCTGGATTTATTTGCCATTAAAGCTGTCTAATGACAGTGATCCTAACTGGCATAAATTTTCTGCTTGTGCTGATTAGTACAGTTCAGCCCACCACTATTGCGTTTAATACAACAACTGATTTTTGTGCTCTTCCTTCCACTATCACTTACAAGGAACAAAATTAATTTTATTCTTTTGCATTAAAGCCATTAACAGAATTTACTTGCCATTAAAGCAGTGGAATAGCCTACCTGATCCCAAATGGCAGAAAATAGTGACTGCAGCAACAGAGTGCCATCCCACCCCCTTAAAGTGGTGCCTTTCTATGTATGATTAAAGATGTGGGAGGTAAATTTAAACTGTATTGCCTAGAACTGTATACACCGGATGCCTTGCAATGTGAGTATTTTACTGTACTACCCCGCAAAGGATTTAAAGGTGCAATATGTAATATATTTACTGTACTAAAGCATAAAATTATCATAAAATGTTATCAGATATTTAAGAAACATGCTAAGTTGAAATACTCTCTTCTCCGAAAACAATGCTACAACCAGTATATTCTACTTTGAAATGTCTGTTCCGGCCGGAATTTCTGTTTGTATTTTGGCCTGTGTGATCCCGCCCACTGCCCATATCCCAATAGTTTTTTGACACCCCCAGGTTGCTAGATTTGAAACAAGTTACCGGGCAAACACAGCACGCTGCAGCCATGGAAGCCAGCAATACATCTATCTAACATTGACAGAGTTATAAAAAATCCACATGAGCTGGTTTATAATTTGCAAACAATAAAAACATTGCAAACGTATACATTAGCTGATCAACTTACAGTGTAAGGCTTGTCGCTTGCCATTGTCAGTTTGCTCGTTCCTGTTGCGTGTCCTCAACCTGACAACCCACGTGAGCTTAGAGTCTGGGGAGCAGGGAGCGGGGAATCAATGTTACATATTGCTCCTTTAATCTTTGTCCATCTTTGTCTGTAACAAAGTTCTTCATACATTTGTTACCAAACCACTTCATCCAAATCCAGATTTTCACTGTCATGGGTGAGTGAAAATTATATTTATTATTATTATAACTTATTCATATATTATGGGCAGTGTTTAGTGTAAAACTTTTACGAAGTAGCCTAATTAGTTACTGTAATGTAATTTGTTTTTGAATAAAAATTCTTGTAATCAGATTATAGTTACTCATTTTCCAACCCATTTTCAGTTCCAGCATATGCTCAAATACCATTAGACCTATGGGTTATAGCCTACACATTGCTGAAGTAATTAATATCTCAAGACTGAAGTCGATATTATGCAAGATTGAATTTGTCATATTTAGAGTAAAATGTAGATAAAAAATAAATAATTAATTATAAAAATGTAAGTGAACAAGTTACAACAAGTGACTGACCAATCCACATATATGTAGCTTTTCATTGTCCAGTTCATTTTAGTAAATTGGTTTGTTTGGATTATTCATATACTGTAAACATATCAGTTCAAATAAATGATTGTAAAATATTTATGTAATTGCTGCTCTTTAACACTATATAAAGTATTACATTTAAATATTATTATTATTTTTTTTATTTTATTATTTTTTTTGTAGCCTGTTTGTTATAAATTAATGTTCAGTTTAGTACACTCAAAAAAATATTCTTTTGTAGAATGCTCAAAAACTTTTTCTGCATGCCAAGAATTGTTGAGGACCAATCGCCAGAAATGGGAAACCATTTCATACTCTTGGGTATGGTCAAAACTGTGAATGATAGCACTCACATTGTCTTATCTGATGTCTTATATGAACTGCGCAATTTTGGTTATGAATGAATGAATGAATTTGTTTGTTGTTTCATTTTGTTATTTTGAAGGTTTTTGAAGTCTGAACAAAAGAGGTATGTTTTTATCATTCAATGAGGATCTACACTTCTATAGAAAAGGAAGACATTGATATTCTTAAGTAATTCATTTTTCATCTTCACCAGTATATAATATTATCTCAATAATCATTTTTTTATGGGAATAATATTTTGAACATGTGAAACATGCACATCTTTCACTCATTGCTGCGTGTTAACAAAAATTATTTTCAGAGAGGCTTTTAAAGAATATGGGTCACTGGAAGGCTGAACTGTTTGCAGTCCACAGCAGTGGATGCAAGGTGATGGTGTGAACTATGTGTTATTTGTTTGCATTGTAAGTTTTATTTTTCATCTCAGTATATAAATTTTTTCTGTAAATGTGATCTTTTCAGTTGGAAACAAGTTCTATTTTATTTCCGAAATGGAAGCCAAAAATGTGGAAATGTTGTCTGAATAGCTTCATACAAGTCAGCTAATACATTTACATGCTTACCATGCTACCAAGCATGGTGGAAAAAGATGTGGCAATTAAAGTAAGACAAAAAGGTGTGAAGATTACATTATACAGTAATAAAAGAGAATATCTGATTAAAACTTGCATTTACTACTTGACAGGACTTTTTAAGTGAAACAAGAAAAAAGAAGTGAAACACCCGCATGGTCCAGGTGTTTTTGTTTTAAAAAAAAAAACCAGGAAAAAGGGTAAGTTTACAATTATTTATGAAGTGTGCAGATTTTAGTGTGAATCAATTGAAAAGTTTGCAATGCTATGTTCACTTCATCTACAGTATACATGTTCTGTTTTAGAACCCTGCATCAACACATCAGACAAATGCCATGGGTTCTTTGTGACCTATGTAACAGATGGTTACAAATAGATTGTGCTGGAAAAGACCCTACAACAATTTCAAGTGACACACTTCCACTTTGAAGCGATCTAACTGAAGAGTATTCTTATGAAAGGTATGAAACTTAGCCATGACACAAATATATGATCACATATATGAACATGTGATACTACTAAGTGATGCAAATTTTACAGCGCACTCATAGCTTGGAAATAAGGACTTTTGGTTGACACACTGATGAAGGATAAAGAATTTACGGTAAGCTTTATTATTTATAACTTTTAAATTAAATATCAACTAAACATGTTTAATGTATGAGACATTTAAGAATTAATATATATATATATATATATATATATCTTTTTCTTTTTCTTTTTTTTTTTTTATAAATAAATAAATATCAATACAAGCTCAAATTATAATTCATATGTTTGGATAAAATTACTGCTTTCATTTAATTATTTATTTTTAAATGCACCATGACCTCACATCTGGTGCTGTTATATCACACAGAATGTTTCTACATAAATATCACAATTTTGCACCAAAACTGAAGAATCAATGGAACCTAAGCATCTGTGTTTTTGGTGATGAAAAGGTACAAATAATCTTTATTTAAAAAATAACAATGGCTTATTTACTTAATGATCTTTACATCAACTTCCTTACAGAATGAAGTTCAATTTCATTTTCTTAATGGAAAGCGTAATAATTTTTTTAATAATTGAATCTCAATTCAGTCTTTTTTAAAGACTAATATCTTTGATGTCTTTGTCATAGACTGAGGCCATCATTAAAAGTGTACAGTGTTTTGGTGCTGTACAAGTCAGAATTATTATGCACTTATGCTTTGAAAGTCATGACACCAGAGGTACAGTACATTTGATACAGGAAAAAATATTATCAAATATTGGATAAATTCAATGGAACATATGTGTATTATGGTTTTAAACATTTAATCTTTCTAATAATAAGTGATGGTATTTTTTTAATGTTTTTTTTTTCTCTCGTTTGAAGATAACCACCCTGATTTTCAGAAAGATGGAGAGGTTCCAAAGATTCCAGGCAGAGATGGCCTTTGCAACCTCAGTATTGTTGGAATAGTACTTGTAAAAGCCACAAGAACCACTATCACAATTTTAATACCAACATATTTTTTTCTTAAAAAACGTTCTTAGCAATGTGAGAATTGATTGTATAATATACACTCTTAGAAGAAACGATTCTATATAGAACCCAAAGAAGTTCTATCCTTTGCTTCATATTTGGAACCTCTGAAAGCTTCTACATGGACCAATTTTCCAAACTGATTCAAACTCAGAGTTGGAAACATTTTCAAATTTTCATGTTTTCCCCCCATAACATTGTTACATACAGTATATTATTTTCATCAAAATCAAAATGCAAATTTTCTCTGTCAAATACATAGATTTGATCATACTGATTTGAGAGTGAATGATTTATGAAATCATTCATTATCATAAAATGCTAGTTAATAACTCAATTTCACTATTTTTGACAAATCACTAGGTGTTTCGCTAGTGACTGCAATGTTTTGGTAGTGACCACAATATTTTGTTTGCAAGGTTATAACATATTCCCTCAGTTTGTTGGACTTATATTAACTCATGCAATGTTTTATGTTGAAAATATTTCAATTACATATTACATTTTATCACTACTAAAATAATAATGTTACTATGTTATCATATGTTTCAGACTGTTTATGTGTTGACTATTTTTTTTTTTTTAGCAAACTTTAATTTTAGCTAATTTCAGCTTGTGATTATTGAAAAATAATCATAAACTTTGAACAGTTCCATCAGGAAACATCATATTTCAGATTATAACCCAAAAATGTGCATTTAATTGCAGAGAATATGTGTTCGTTATTGACCATTCTTAAATTTACACACTGATTTTTCTGACTTGGGGCACATTTACTTCAAAGTGATTGGAACAACTGGTCTATGTATATGGCCATTATAGTCTCACTTCCTGTTCCCGTTCAAAAATGCAGGCTAAAATCAGGCTCAGCCAATGGACTACTAAAACTTTTAGTATTTCAGCAGTGAAATGAAAATGTGAGACAGCCTTTTGAAACTGAATTATTTTAAAATTGAACCATTAATAGAATGTAAATATTTTCCTTTCTCTTAAAAAGAAATAAAAAATATATCTTAAATATATATATATATATATATATATATATATATATATATATATATATATATATATATATATATATATATTTTTTTTATATTATATATATATTATTTATTATTTCAATCAGTGGTTTAAATGTATAGTAACATATTCATATCCAATATCTGAATTCTTTTTTGTTATAGTTCTTTTCATTGTGGGACACAGTTTGAACTAATTCAGCAGAATGACCCATATAGAACATTTTAGGCATTCCAAACATGGATTCCTAACACTTGTGTTTATTATTGTTATTATTATTATTATTATTATTATTTTTGGTGTAATTTTTGTTTTACAGCAATTTACGTTTAAATTATTATGTAAAATAAATAATTCATATAAAGGCACAACACAAAAACCAAATAAAAACACATTTAAGTATTAAACACATTTTTAATAATCTGTATTTTCAATAACAAAATCTATAAATAACGATTCATAATGCAATAGTTATAAGAATCAGTACATCCAGAGGTTTGTCATGAGAAGCTAGATAGAAGCGCTTAACCCTACATTCTTAAAAAAAAAAAACATTGTTTGCATTCCAATCTCTGTCTTGACTACTTTTCTAATACAATTGAAACGTTGTATTGCTCAAGATGAATTGCTTATGTTGTTTATCTTTCCTCATTTTGTAAGTCACTTTGGATAAAAGCGTCTGTTAATTAAATAAATGTAGCCTCATATTAGGTCTGTTTATTTATTTTATAATCATAATGATTAAATAAATAATTTAGCAACAACCATGTTATAATTCATAACATATATATATATATATATATATATATATATGAAAGACTAGAAAAAGTATTTAATAGTAATAATAATTATGATTATTATCTTTATTATTAATATTGTTATTATTAATATGCAAACATAAAACATTATATTGGCTTTGGCTCATAAAAGCACATAAAAACAGTAAAGTCTTAAATGTATATGAATAGATCCAGAAGCATACATTTTAATCTTTATAATGGAACTTTTAATGGAATGAGATTGCAAAATCAGGGTTTAACGCAGTAGCGGCTGGCTGCATTGACTAACCAGGGCCTCGTTTCACAAAGGCATCGCAAGCCTAAGTAGAACGAATCTTAGAATTACTGCCCTTTTCCTAAAAGCATTGAAACTTACAGTAAGTAGTAGCCTACTTACTACATCAACGAGAGATCTGGAATTATCGTAGAGTGCTTAAGAGCATCGTAAGGACATAGACTTATGCTGACACCTGCAGGACAATTGCGAAATCACACTTCATTCAATTAATACAGTTAATACATTTATTTTGAGATTCTTAAACGTTATGCTTTATGGTAAATTAGTTACATTTTTATGTATATTTAAATAAACTTAATTTTTTAGGTCTACTTATATAAATACACATGTGGGCCCATTTTTCTGAAATAATGTATAACAATATATAATTATGCAATTTAAAATAAAAGACAAAAAGATAAATGAAATAAAAATAAACAATCAGTGAATGATAAAATAATTAGACCTAAATCAATAAAACACACAGATTTGTGTACATTAAATTAAATTCTAGAGAACCATAGTGAACGCTATAATGAGCTAAGATCCATCATTATCTGGAAATTTGGCCCTCAGAACTACCAGAAATTTTCAGCAAGCTGGGATTACGGTCATTAATGAATGAATGTTATTCTCAGAGAGTGATAACAGAAGAAATTTTGCAAAAATCGGGGTTATTAAGCAATAGCGTCTGGTTGAACTGACTAACCATTATGAGTGGAAATTTTCTGCCAGTTGGGATCACAGACATTAGACAGCTTTCTTTGCAAATAAATACAGAAAAATGCCTTTAATGCATAAGAATAGATCCATACGAACAAATTGCTATTATTTTGAAGGAGTGTTAATGTAAGGAATATTGCAAAAATCGTGGTTGGTTGAACTGACTAACCATTATCAGCGGAAATTTTCTGCCAGTTGGGATCATGGTCATTAGACAGCTTTAATGTTACATAAATACAGACAGGATGGCTTTAATGCATAAGAATAGATCCATAAGAAGTAATTAATGTTATTCCTTGGTGTTGATAATGGAAGCAATATTGCAAAAGTCTGGGTTACTAAACGCAATAGCGGCTGGCTGAACTTACCAACCAGTGTGAGCGGATGTTTTTTACCAGTTGAGATCATGGTCATTAGACAGCTCTTAAGACAAATAAATTCCATAAAAGAATAAATTAATGTAGTTCCTTGTAGAGAGCGGAAGGAGGAATGCAAAGTTCAGAGCTCTTAAACGCAATAGCGGTGGGCCCTTGATCATGGTAATTTGACCGCTTTAAAGGCAAGTTCTGTAAACAGCATTAGATCCATGATTAAAATACAAGATTAGATCCATGAGAATAAATGATTATAATTCCTTGGAGTGACAGTAGAAGGAAAGGAGCAAAATTCGGAGCTTTGTAAATAGATTTAAGATATTATAAATCCTGGTAAATATGACAGTTGTCAATGGTTCCAGCCATTTGACGAAGTGGATGTTCAGGTGACCTGCCACTAGGTGGCTGCCTCCTGCCAGTACGGACTGGCAGGTCTTGCCACTATCATCTCCCCATCTGCTAGTGGTCGGTGGCAGGTCACGTGATCCGCCAGTGGCGGCTCCTGCCACCCAGTGAGAGATTGAACCCCTTCTCACATTTTCATTCCTCATGCAAGCTCTGAGTAGCCACGAGGCAGGGGTCAAAAAAGATCCAGGTGAAATCTAGATGATTATTCTTTATAAAACTACTTATTTTTCAATTGTAAAATTAACTCTAATGATATTTTTATAAGTAATTTACATTTTTAAATAGCTTGTATATCTTTTAATTCTGAAGACTTTCAGAAGCATTGAAAATGAAGAATGCACTTTTTGGTGAGAAGGCATTTTAGGGGATGTCATGGAAATTCTCTTATAATTTGAAAAAATATTCACCTACATTTTACAAAAGTTCACTTAATGGTAGAATACCTGGAGACACAAAGTCATTTTTTACCCACAAATACATTCTAGGGTTGAATCAACATTAACAACATAAAAAAAAAAAAAAAAAAAAAAAAAAAGAATCCAATATTTCTATTAGAAACACAGTGCCAACTCACTATAATGATATAAATGTATTGTATTGTTATATGATTATGTTTACATATATTTTGAATGATAACTTTTGATATAACAATAATAATAATAATAATAATAATAATAATGTAGGCCTATGGGCTGCGATAAAAATGAAAAAAATTGATTGTTTTGTTTAAATCTTTAGCTAAATAATGAAATCTTTATTTTTCACTTGCACGTGGAGACCTTCGTCAGTTGTTTCCTTTGCTTTTGATACAGCAGGTGGCGCGAGTTTCATTTGGGCTTTCGGATGTGACCGTTCAGTGAAACAGAGAATAAGAGCTAGTCCTCTTTCTGCTGCTGTAACTGACTCAGGATCAGTGTCATTCGCAAACAATCACTCTGTGAAAGGAGGTGTTGTTAAAACAAAACTGATTCAGCAACAGTTTGACAGTGAACAGCGCTTTCACCTTGACACCGAACATGGCGTCGGCGACGAGGATTATACAGAGACTGAGGAATTATCTGTCAGGGGTGAGATGACGCAGAATGTAATCATTTATTAAGCATGCTTGTCAAGACGTGCACAACCGAATGTATGGATGTGATATAACAACGTGTAAACAAAACGCTTTAAATGCACGTGTATGCGCTGCTATTTGTGCCTGCTTGTCTATTTTGTTTGTTGTCAACTGTTGTTTTTATGTCCTCATAACAGCATAGATACTGTTTTTACTATTTGTATTATTGTTCATTGTAGGGAACACCGGGGCAAGTTGTCACAGTTTTTACTCCTGTGAATATTTCTCAGGAGAGGTTTATTTTTCAATTTTCAGAAAGCCAGTTTCTAGATAAATACAAAACCTTAAAGTCTGAAGTGCAAAAACTGCTCTTGAACATTTCCACTGTTATTTCCCAGGAAAAAAAGATACAGCTCATTAAACACTTTTGGTGACTACATGCGTAAAGGCAAAACTATTTATAAAACAGCAAACATATAAAAAGTATTATACACAAATATCAAAGCATTGATTTGCCACCACACATTGTAATTAATATGTTGTAATTGTAAATGTACAACATTTAAAACAAATGTTACAACTTTCCCCCCCCAAAACATTTGAAAACTTGCAATGAATGGACATTTAGGGAAAACATGCTTGAGAAAACACAGATTCATTTAATTGTACTTTTGAGTCAAAATCTGACTCTCCTCTCCTTACAATCATCTTTCTTGTTTCTTACAGCAAAATCTACAATCAAAACTACAACTTCGGTACACTGAAATTTCAAAGAGGTAGTTATACTGACCCGCCTGAATATGAGCCACAAGATATGCTTGTATTTCACATAAAATTGTTTATTGTTAGTTAGCATCTAAGTTATACTTGTTGAATTTATTACATTTAAATTGGTATTAATATTGAAAGTTTTGTTTTTATTATTTCTGTATGAGTTGTTGACAGATGGACCTCTGATTATGATTTTAGATTTTCATTTATAGCTATATTTGTATATGGAAAAGTATGTTATTAGTTGCTGTCACTTGTCAGCACTTTCAAGCTTTTTTTAAAATCAATTTTGTTCCTTCAAGTTCATTTAAATGGTCCTGCGGTGTGACAAATTATTTTTACGTTTAAATTTGCCATAAATATGAGGTCATTAAAACTCTATCTACAATAATTACAATACAAACATGTATCGAAGTAGTTTTTTTTATCCCCTTTTCTCCCAATTTGGAATGCCCAATTCCCACAACTTAGTAGGTCCTCATGGTGGCGCGGTTACTCACCTCAATCCGGGTGGCGGAGGAGAAGTCTCAGTTGCCTCCGATTCTGAGACAGTCAATCTGCGCATCTTATCATGTGTCTCGTTGTGCATGACACCGCGGAGACTCACAGCATGTGGAGGCTCATGCTACTCTCCACGATCCATTGAGAGCAAAAACCACTAATCGTGACCACGAGGCGGTTACCCCATGTGACTCAACCCTCCCTAGCAACCAGGCCAATTTGGTTGCATAGGAGACCTGGCTGGAGTCACTCAGCACACCCTGGATTTGAACTCGTGACTCTAGGGGTGGTAGTCAGTGTCAATACACGCTGAGCTACCCAGGCCCCCATTCGAAGTAGTTTTAGATGGATTAAAGCATGTCACACTGTGTTTTCAACAGTTAGACTTCCATAAGCTATTATCCACACAAATGAGGAAAACTTTCACTTCTTTTATGTTTTCTAATGCTGAAAATCTCTCTTTCAATCAGGCATGACTGAATAAATGATAATGGAAGTAGCTCCATATAAACATTTCAACTTAAATTAATACGACGTAAAATGGTCAACTACCTATATATTTCTAGATTTAAAATATAATGAGCTTACTTTCGAACCACTTGAATGATAATGAAGAATGCAAGCTTTTACCATACTGATTTATGGTTTGTTTCATTGATGGTAGGACTCAACCACCACCCAAACTTCCTGTTGGACCCAGCCATAAATTTGCAAATAACTACTATTGTCAGAGAGATGGACGCAGAGAGTCTGTCCCGCCAACTGTGGTCATGTCTTCTCAGAAGGCCCTGACAGCTGGAAGGTTGGTTGATGTAACGTAATGCAAATAGTATTTAAAGTGTTGTGTACTGTATGTGCATTTTATTCTTTTAATAGACACTTTCTTATCAAAGCCACTTACAATAAAGTGCACAAATGTTATAAACAATTACCTGAACAGACTGCTGAGAATTCAGAATCGCTAAGATACACTTCTTGGTATTTGGAAAGTTCCCTTTTTGCTGTAACAACAGAATGGACTCAAATTGTTTTGGAGTCCACAAGTTTGTGCAAAACCTGATGATCCTGTCACCCAGCATGATCTGAGAATGTTCCAAAGCAAGGAAATCTGCCCTTTTGTACAAAGGAGTTAACATGGCCAATGTCACAATTTGCTTATTTGATTAGTGACCAAGAAACAGTAGAGAATCTTATCTCAATTTACATCATAACATAAATTTGTTTTCCTTTTTCTAGGTCACTCATCAAGTCTAAGCAAACTTTTGACATTGACCATGTTATGTCTTTGTAGGTCAGATTTTCTTGGTTCCATTGAAGAGCAAGATGCTCTTCTCAAATCATGCTAGATAACATGATAATCAGATTTAGTTCATGCTAGCTCGAGTGCATGCTGTCATTAAGTCAAAAAGGGGGACATGCAATAATAATACTATTCTTATGCTGATAATTTCATTTGTAATGGAAATATTGGGGGGAAAAAAGGGTACAAAATAGAGTACTTTTGCACCCCTTTTACCAGTATAGGTATTTCCTGGCTTGTTAACCATGTAATAAATCTCTTTGTGTTCACAGTGGGGCTTCTGAAAAACCCAAACGCCCTGTTTTGCCTGGGACCCCAGCTGAGGAACTTCCGCTAAGTGTTGACTAGATTTATGATGTTAAATGTGTGATACTCTCAATAAAGATCTGTACATACAAGAAACATATTTAGTGTTCTGTCTGTGTAATTTTATGCTCAGTATTTCTTGCAGTCATCACATTGATGTATTTAAATGCTTGTACTCTTTCATTCTGAAGTTTTGTTCTTTTTCTGTCATTTTCATTCATTCATGTTCAGGAATGTTTCATGTGATAAGGTTTACTGTGTAACTGTGAGAAAAAAAAAGAGAGAGTAAAATTTCCAGAATGATAACACAATAATAACAACACATAATTGCACATAACCATTTGTTGGTATATATGTAAAATAATTGATCAGTGACATCAGCTTACTTCAATTACATTCTGTTATGGAGTCAAACTGATTGCTTTAATTTTTGTATGTAAATTTAGCGGATCATTGAATCAGTTTTAATACTTTATTTCTTTTTTTTTTTCTTTTTTTTGAGACAATGTTGAGAACTTTTTTTTTTTTTTTTAATGTGTCAAAGCCTTCCATTGTTATGGAAGTGTAACGCTAGCATATTTTGAAAAGTAATATGCAAAATGGGTATTTAAACAAATTAAAAAAAAAATATATATATATATATATATATATATATATATATATATATAATTTATTTATTTATTTATAAATAAGTTAACCTACTGGAAGCAAAGAAACCTGCTGCTCCAGTGCTGTCTAGGGTGTGGTGTGTGTGTGTGGTGTACTGACCAAAACTTGCTGATGGGTAGTTGCCCAAAAGTTGTTGAGTTTGGGGGTGTTCGGCCCCGTTTCGCGGCCGGCCCACCGGGAAAAGTCCCGGTTCTCCCAATGGCCAGTCCGCCCCTGAATGACCTTTTCACACAAGACCCTTCAAATGCACAGTATCAAGAGATATTTATAGTGAGATTTCACACAAACACAATGAAAAATATACATGCATTATTAAAGCATAACAAATTGGACAAGGCTATAAGTCCTATTTAAAAAGGCAAAGGCAATTGGAAAAATAATATAAAGCATAGTACTGAAGAATTCTATTTTATGTTACATTGTTTTATTATTATTTAAATTTATTATTTTATAAAGACTCTTAACCTTATATAAAGCCATAAAAATGTACTGTAAAGATTATATTATATTATATTACAGTGATTGAATTTTTATGTGTTTGTTTATATTTGTATGAATATTTTCGCTATATCAGTTTTGGCCTGGTCTCTGCGGAACTATAACGGGCGTTACTCAATCTGTGGGTATTTTCAAATCGGGATGGGCGTTTTTCATCTATCCAATGAAAGTAGGAAATCTCAATGTGGTAATCAGTAGGCATTAATAAACCAGGATGGGCGTTTCTAAACTACTCAATAAAGATAGGAAATTTCAATGTAGTAGGCAAATCGTGTAAAGCGATTGAAAAACGCCCATAGCGGTTTGAAAACGCCCTTTCATTGGAAAACGCCTATTTTTTTTTTTGTTCTGCAGAGACACGTCTTGTGCTGAGTTCAAAATGGCGTACTACCAATACTACTCTTACTACTTCTGACATGTTTGTCTATGGTAGAAATAGTAAGAGTAGTATGGTAGTACGCCATTCCGACGTCCGCCTAGGTCTGCACTGGACACACTCTCTGCTGCCATCTACAGGAGAAAATAAACCATGTACTTTAGCTGTTGTAAAAGATTTCAAGACAAAAATGTGACTGTGTAGGTCTGCACTATTTTATTTTATTTTATTTTTACAAAAGTTAATAATGAGTTGAATTAATGTGTTAATGAGTCGGCATGTGAAAATATATTGTATTTATAATTACAACTTGCCTCAATAAAAATGTGAAAACTTGCAGTGAACGGATATTTAGAGAAAACACATATTAGTTTAATTGCACTTTTACATATTAAATACATTTACACATACCAACTCATTAACACATTAATTCAGCTCATTATTAACTTATATATAAATATTTTGTAAAAAAAAAAAAAAAAATCTTTTAAATATATTTATGATATTTAAAAATTGGCAGTCTTGCCTTGAGATTGTAAAAATACCAAGCAAGCATTACAGATAAATGCAGTACTGATTTTTGTTTCATCAGCCAGCTGAATAAAGCCAGCTGAATAAATGAAACATTTATTCAGCTGGCTGATGAAACAAAAATCAGTACTGCATTTATCTGTAATGCTTGCTTGGTATTTTTTAATGTGAACTTGATATCACAACTCTTGTGGCCCGAAAAGCACTGTATCGTGGATTCTCTGCTTCATGGAAGGACACATAAAATGAACATTTACCTTGCAACCTCTCTGCGACCCCTAGTGTGAGAAGCACTGTTTTAAAGTATCCTCTTTTGAGCACCACCCACTCATTAACATAAAATGTACATGTTGAAACGTGAAAATGAAAATTTAAATTGAAAAATAAAATATAAAATTAAAAATAAAATTAAAACTGAACTTTGCATTTAAATTTAACATTTGTCACTATTATTTCGTGAATAATAAGGAAAAGCTTAGTAAAAGTTTTTGTTATATGAAATGAAAATCAAATCACTTAATTCTATTTTTAATTTTGGCACATCTTTTGCGGACAATTTTTAATAATGAAATGGTTAATCGGGTTTTCATTATCACTTTTATTCTTTTATTCATTTATTTAAAATTGGCAGAATCTGCCTTCCATACTTTTGCTTTAAAAAAATAAAAAAGGCAATTAGCACGAAACAGCTTGAAACTTGGGCGGGGGTTTTGCTTTTCAGAGTGTTTTTCAAATTAATGTCTAAAGTTTCTTTGTCATTATTCAGATGTAAAGAATGATCCAGACCGCGACTTGAAGAAACACCAATCACAGGCGTTTCTGATGACCACAAATGGTATTTTAAAATAATAATTTCATAGAGATTCCCAGTTGCATATCAGATAACAATCATTGGAATAAACACATTTAAACGAATATATTTTGTTATGGTACAAATGTCTCCAATAAGAACGGAAAACGTCAAGACATTCCAAAACGACCCAATGGAGGATTTGTAGAAGTATCAGAGATTCTTTTACTTACTCTACCAAATATCCACGGCTCTATCGTAGGATGGAGCGTAACCTTCTACTAGCGTGTTACGACAGTAAGTCACCGTTTGCGGATACCATACAAAAGAATGAGAAGAGCCGTAAACAGACACCTAACTGTCGCAAAATTGTCAGCGTCTCTTCTTAGAAAAAAGCAAATTTATCTTAGTAAATTCGACATATAGTTAATTCAAAACGGATTTTTTTTTGTGTAAAACGTGTTGAAGATTAGCGGAAAAGCGGTCAATTTATTAAGGGATGAGCTGTTTCCTCAAAAAAGCATTTTATTCAGCACACTGAAGCATCTCGTCCATAGAAATCCATTCAAAAATTACGGGCTCTTGTCTCCCCGACAGCGCACCGCTATAGATTGTCTACGGGTCCGCCGCGTAATGGTATTTTAGACCAAGTGTGTAAGCCCCTTACAAGGGCTCTGGTTGGACCTTTAGAATGTCTTCTCTCATCTTCCGTAGTGACGTCATAGGTGGACATTTTTGAATTGTTCCTTCCTTTCAAACTCATGGTGTGTAAGGTGGACAACATTAATAGTTAACATTTCTGCTGTCTGGATTCTTATAAGCCCGAAAACAACTATGAACGTTCAGCCTTCAAACCCCAATAACCCGATCGTGTTTTTCGACGTCACCATCGGAGGGCAAGTAAGTTCCAGAACCCGCTGCTGTTTCTCATTAGCACGTCAGCTAACTGAAACTACATCACACTGAGGCTGTGGTTCAAAACCTACTGAGCTAAAATGTTGGGTATCATGGACGCGTGCAGAGTCTGCTGTCATAGAGACTGAAATACTGCACGTCGCATTTATAATATTCATAATAAAGAACGGTCACAATCGTTTGTGATGCCATAAAGTGCTGTCTAGGTAGTCAGCTCATTTGGTTTTGACACACATCCTAAAACAAGACATGGTGAGCCTGTAGCATAAATCCGAATAAGTGGATCAAAAACCATCTGTACTGCTTCAGTATATTATAAAAAGAAAGTGATACCTGCTTGCTGTCTTCATGAAGAATATATATCTGTATGCATGACATGTTCAGCTGCTTGCACAGTATTTACTGCCATTTAACTAGCATGTTTTTGTTGTTTTTTTTTAGATTAACTTTAGTTCTGTATGGGGTCCAAGAGACCCCTATGCTTTATGTCTACCTGTCTTTCTGAAAGTAACCTTTTTATTTTCCATTCAAATTATTTTATTAAATTTCTCTGACCTAACCTTCTGGTTTACCATAAAAAGGGCATGCACTTTTCAGTAAGGTGATAATTGTCCACGAAAGTAACACTATTTGTGTTTGAGGTCCATTAGACCCCAGCTATAATACATTGCAGTCAAATACATTGAAACAATGAAGCAATATCACACAAGCAAAAGTGCGATATGGCCCTACATCAGCACTGCTGTGATTCGGTAGGTAATCACAGCAGTGCTGATTTAGGGCCTTATAGCACAATTGCGAGTGTGATATTGCTTATACAGCAGTTCAATGAACAAGTACATTTAAAAAAAAATAATTAGTACAGTCATAAAAAACACATTTGTGCATGGAACTACTTTCTTACGTGACGGATCAGAATCTGCCATTGCTGGTTTAAACCAAATGATGCATCCAAGCCTTCGTTAGTAATTCAGAAATGTCACTTTAGAACTAGTATCACGGCTGTTTCTAACAAGTTATTGGACAAACAAGGATGTGTGTGTGTGTGTGTGTGAGAGAGAGAGTGAGTGAGTGAGAGAGAGAGAGAGAGAGATGGAGTGTGTGCAATCATATGTTGATGATGCTGTAGTCTGTTAGTCAGCTTTCTGAAGATAATGTCATTTTGGTGAAATTCATCCTATTTTCTCAATGGAAAAATAGCCGTCCAAGCGGGGATATTCCTCCCTATTTCGCGGTAGCTGGTGCGCAAGAGTCTTTCACTATAGAAACTGCAATCTCCTCAACCATTTTGAACAGTACTTCCGGAAGCGCCTTGAGTTTGTGTAATTTATCAGTCTGTTGTGTCTCTCAGATGTGATGAGCCTTAATGCTGAAGTTGTTAGTTTAAAGCCATTTCCTAGCTTTAGTAGTGTAGTAGTAATACAAGCGATCACGGAGTGCTGTAGAATGTAAACACTAACGCAGACTCACTTCACATCACCTGGCTCATATTACACACAAAAATGGTCTTTTGCTGCCACCTGCTGGCTAAAATATGTAATCTCACAAAATTAAATGTAAAGAGACAGATAGCTCTTAACACATCTGCACTGCTCTTACACTTTAGTTTAGAACGGCATGAACACAAGCAGAGTGATACAAACAGGGAAGCATTGTAGTGCTGATGGTGTGAGACCAGATTCGAGGACCAGAACTAACTGTTGTATACATAGTAATATAGTTCTACAGATTGTACATTAACCTCAGAATCCTATTTATTCATGTTTAAATATGGGGACTCTGAGACTCGCAACAGGAGTAACGTAACATTTTTCATGGAGGACATCTAAAGCATGTTATCGTACATGAGTTGAAATCTTGTTTATAATCAGTTCTCATAAATTTAGTAAAGGTCATGATGACTCATGAAGTGGGCCTATCATCCGCATACAATGTAAAGTGTGTCTTTTGAACTATTAAAGGAGTGTTTGTATTCAACACAAGTTAAGCACAATCAACAGTATTTATGGCATAATGTTGATTTCCACAAATATAAAATATTTGAACTTGTACCTTATTAAAAAAAAAAAAAAAAACGGTTACAGTATAGTACTTACAATGGAAGTAAGAGAGGCCAGTCCATAAACATAAAATACAATGTTTAAAATGAATACACATTATAGTCACAAGTAGTATATATTATACATGTTAAAGGTGCATTCAGTAATTTGGGGCACATTTAAAAAGTTTTACACATTAATGAATGAATTGTGTTTTTGTGAAGAGTGATCTGAATGGTGTACACGCACATGAGATGAAGACTGTACTCATAACAGTTTTTTACAAAAAGTGTTTTTATTATACATGGTGCGGGTCACCCCTTCAATGTGTTTCCCATTTGTTGAAATCACATGACCCGTGGTGTTTCACTAAATGGCGAAGAAAATCCTTGCGCTCATTGGCTGCCATCTATGTAGATACGTGTGTTTATTTATGCTTAGAACAGTGTTGTTTGGTTGCATGAAGGGCGATAAGCAGTTCTCTAATAAAGGTAAAATTAATGTGAAACATACAGTCTCCAAAGATTGTTGATATGAGGAACAATAATAATCTGTCCTTAACTCTAGAAGTCTGTTCACTTGAATTCTGACGTTTGTTTTTAGGAAAAGCAATTAGATTATAGTAGTAATAATTAACTTTAGAAATTACCTCAAACTTCGAGGGGAGGGCAGCAGAGATGATCATGCTGATCCACGTCGATAGATGGCAGTACAACATCTAAAACCTCTGTCACATTGGTACTTAAAGTACACGAAGAAGAGCAATGCTAACGCTAGCTAGATAACTGCTGAATGCCCCTTTAACATGATGTAAACATGACACAAATCTCTGTTACTAATTAAATTGTCACTTTACAACTAGTAACGAAGGCTGGTGCTGTTTCTAACAAGTCTTTGGAGAAACAAGGATGTGTATGTTTGTGTGAGAGAGCGAGAGCGATTAAGCTGGTGCGATTACCTGCGTCTGTCGCGATTCCCAAACAGTAGTGTAGTGTTAGTCAGCTTGCTGAAGATAATGGGAATTTTGGTCAAATACATCTTATTTTCTCTGTGTAGAAATAGCAGTCCGTGCGGGGGTCACTCCTGAGTATTTCACTGTAGATGGTATGCAAGAGTCATGCACTATAGAAACCGTTCTCTCCTCTGTTATGTTGATTACATCTCCTCACAACACGGAAACTCCGGTGTCAGGTAAGTGCCCTGAACATGTGTGATTAGTCCGTCGGATGTGTCTCTCAACTGTGAGAAACCTTAATGCTAAAGCTGTTCCCAGGTGTAGTGTTGTAGTATTCCGAGCGAGCATGGAGCGAGAGACGATGATGACTTCAAAGAAACCACTCACTGATTGAAGTGCGCTGACTCAATGCATGTCAAACTTTACTGGCTCATAACACATAAAAATGGCCACCTGCTTGCTAAAATCATTAATGTCACAGGGAAAAATGAAAAGACACCCATCTAGCTCTTTTACACACCTGCGCTGCTCTTACACTTAAGTTTAAAACACCACAAACGCAAGCAGAGTGATACAAACAGTGAAGCGTCTTGAGTGCTGATGGTGTGAGGCATCAGTACTCATGGAACATCTCTTGTCCAATCAGATACGAGGACCAGAACTAACTGTTTTTTGAGTAGGGGTCCTCAATGGGGGAAGTACCGCCCCCAGGGGGCTTTCAAAGAATGCCAGGGGGTGCTGAGAGCAATTCAGTAGAGAGGGGGGCATTAGGTCACAAATGGGGGCGTTTATCAGTCATATTAATCAAATCAACAGTATCAGCAAGTTCCTCTGCATAAAAACGTTTATTTGGACTTGGAATATAAGCAGTTCTCTATTATATGGTTTGGTACGCATTTGGACTGCGGTTCATCTGATTCTGAAGTTTAGCGATTCATTTGAAGTATCTGGTTTAGTGGCGTCAAATAGGCAGGCGAAGTTGCAGCCTCCCCCAATGCACCTAAATGGCTCTGTAGAATTCTCTGGTGCAAATCTCTAAATCACCCTTGGTGAGTAAACTAGTTTAAAACCACATTCAATTATCAACATTCTAAATAGCATCGACAAGATGTACCGAAGAAAACACTGTTACATGCACAGAGAGATGACTGAATAATCAGAATAATTTAGCCACAAATTAGGTGTTAACTTTGCACTTTTTATAGATGTTAGAGACAACATTATTGTTGTTAATGCCTGTAAATTTACATCTGCATCCAAAATATGCAGAAAATATGCTATATTATTTGTCATTTCACTTATTTTTGGAATATAATAATAGTACCACTTTTATTATTTGTTTCTGTTTTCACATTTTCTTTTTATAGGCCCCAAAGGTCAGGGAATCGGGGAATGAAGTTGGGGGCCCATTCATCAAAAAAAGGTTGAGAACCACTGTGTTAGAGTCAGACCTTCAGTAAAACTGTGAACAAAAGACACCAAGAACTGTGATTCAATAAAGAGTAAAAATATTTTATTAAACAGGAAAATAAGATGCATCAATATGCAATATATCAACAATTAAACCTACAGTCATAAGCAGTTCTCATAATCGTTTTAACTGAAGTACCTTGTTTAGTAGTAAAGACAGTGCTTTGGAGATGAGTATACATTTGTACTGTGTACCTAAACATTTCACAGCAACTTTACCAAAAATCTTGTTTATTAAACACTTCCCCAAACCGAACTTACCGACAAATTTATCCACCAAGAAACATTTAATTTATTAAAGCATGAAAACCAAAATCAGCAGTGCTCCACTCCGATCAAGTTTTCTCAGGTATCTTGTCTTGTTCTCTGGTGTTAACTCATCATTGTGTTTCTGCTGGAACCGCTGTTGTGATGACATGATGATTGATTTTAGTCTTGAATCCGGTCTGCTGTTTCTCAACTACTGTAAACCATGTATCCTGCATAAGGTCGACAGCAGCTACAGCGCTCTTCTTTTGGCTTCAGTTTTTGTCAGCTGACAGGCGATAAAGATTCAGTTCCAAGTGTAAAAGAACTACACAACTTCTTTTTGTCATGTTTCTGCCTGTTTTTGTTTCATAGAAATGGATGAGTAACTATGGTAACAGGGCATCGCTTTCCCCCACTCTTAACCATGCCCTCATTGTGTGACGCATTGCCCACTATATCTACTATGATAGGTGTGGGTGAGAAACGGATCAATATTTAAGTCCTTTTTAACTATAAATGATTCTCCCTGTCCAGTAGGTGACGAAATGCATGAAGAATGCTAATCGCTAAAAATGAAGAAGTGTGTGAAATTGAAAGTGGAGATTGATAGTAAAAAAGGGATTTTTAGAAAAATATTTCATATAATGCAAGTGATTAGTGACCAGGGTAGGGTTGCACCAGCTGTGCGTAAGTTCTCACTTAAGTTGGGACGTAAAGTTCACACTAAGAGCTTAGTAACTACTAGTTAGTTTGTAACTAAGTCAGTGCTTAATTTGGTTGCACCACCTGTTCTTAAGGCAAGACTTAACTAGTAGATTGTAAGCTCTCTGTAAAGTAATGCGTAGTCGCATAATATGACGTTTACCTGTATTTATCTAATAAGCAGCCTTCAAATTTGTACACGGAAGTGTTAAAAAGCCGTGAACTTCAATTTGATCTTGTTACGGTTGACATTTACATTTATGCATTTGGCAGACGCTTTTATTCAAAGTGACAACCCCCCTGGAGCAACCTTAAGTGCCTTGCTCAAGGACACAATGGTGGTGGCTGTGGGGATCAAACCGGCAACCTTCTGATTACCAGTTATGTGCTTTAGCCCACAATGCCACCACCACTCCATCTTGTGGTTGATGTTCAAACCTTGTTTGTTCACGTAACCGTCAGCTGTAATAAATTATATCCCCATTAAAATACGAAACGTAATAAAAGTAGATTTGATAAATAGTATATTTACCCTATGTAAATAACAATATTATAGGAACTGTATCTAAAATAAATGAGGGGTGATAAATACATACTAATACAACAGACTGGAAAAACAGACATTTTATTTTTCATTTTAATATCATATATATATTTTTGGAATGTGTTGAAACCTTGCCACTGGGCAATGCACCCTGAAAACTGCACCGTTAGATCGGTTTCATGCTGAAGAGCCGCTTAAAAGAATGTTTTTTTTTTCTCTCTCTCTCGTAAATGTCAACATCATAATGTATGTCGAAATGATTGATGCCTGTCACGCAAAACACGAGCTCATTGATGTCATAAAATATCAGTATGCTTTTTTTTTTATTCCATCCATTACGCCTGGTTGGAGGCTTCCGTAAATATTTAGTTTATATGTAGGGTTACGTTCTACCTAAATTTAATGGTGCAATGCTCAAATATTTAGGAGTGCGTAAATTGAGACTTAGTGCCTATTTACGCCACAACTAGGCTAAGTTTGAACTAACACACAGCTGGTGCAACCGGCCCCTGATCTCAGAAGTTTCAAAAAGTACTCCAGTGGTTAAATCCATATCTTCTAGAGCGATATGATAGTGTGGGTGAAAGACGGATCAATATTTAAGTCCATTTTTACTGTAAATCTACACTTTCACATCCACATTTTGGTGTGAAAGTGACTTTCACATTCAGCCATCTCCATGTTGGGGCTGGTCAAAGGTGGAGATTTATTGTATAAAAGGTAAAAAAGTAAACTCAGTCGGAAGAAAATGAACGAACTTTACATTTCAGGGTTAACACAACGTACACCCAACATATTTCATCTGAATGTATCAAAATATTCACTCAAACATAGTAACTATCAAACAGTCATGACATTTGAAACATTCGTGAATGAAAATGTGTACTCACGGGTCTTGTAGTGTTTTGCTGCCTCATCTTTCAATAATAGTTCCTTTGCAATCATACTGTGCCTGTTTGAATCAAATCTAAGCTGATTTGAGCCCAAAAACATACAATCCAGTGAATCCGCACTGAAAGTTTGTAAAAGTTGCGCTTGTGCCGCTCTTAAAATGTGGCTCACATCGCCGGAAATGCATCAAAACGATCAAAGACATCCATCGACATCGAGTGCATGTTTACAAAATACCAACAATTAAATATAGCACAGATGGGTGCAAAAATGGTCCAGGATGCCTTCAAAACAGTTAAAAACAGCACAGCTTAATGAAATAGAATGGAGGTCTCCTTTTTAGAGTTATAACTTGACATCACGTCTTTTAACCTTTTCATTAGTAAGGTCTAAATTCTTCTGCAGTGCCCCCTGGAGTGAGTTATTTTTGCATGTGACACTGCACAGCAGGTAGTGGTGGGCAGAGTGTAGAGGAGTATTTTTTCTTATTATTTGTTGTCATAAAAATATTAAATAAAATACTGTATATAATATAGAAAACATGAACAATGGGTTATGTCTGCTGTACTATATTTGTTTTATTTCGTTTTTATAGATGTAAAAAACAAATAATATCAGCAGTCTGGTTTGCCTATATGCAAATGTTTGACTTCTCAGACATTGGATGTGTGTGACAAGCACTAATGTAAACAGACTTGGCTGCATGCATCGGATAATCACATTCGATCAGCATGTTTTCACTGTGAGTAAATGAGTTTTAAACTGTTATCGTGTCTGTTTCAGAAAACAAACGATTTATGAATGAATGTTACATTTATATAGCGCTTTTCTGACACTACACTCGAAGCGCTGTAAACAGTGAACAGGGGACACTCCTTAATTGTTCAGCATCCACCTGGATGATGTGACGGCAGGCATAGTGCGCCAATACGCTCATCACACACCAGCTATTGGTGGAGAGGAGAGAGTAGAGTTATAGAGCCAGTTAATGGATGGGGATTATTAGGAGGCCATGATTGAGAAGGGCCAATGGGGGAATTTGGCCAGGACACCGGGGTTACACCCCTACTCTTTACAAGAAGTGGGATTATTAATGACCACAGAGAGTCAGGACCTCGGTTTAACACCTCATCTGAAGGACTGGAAAGACTGCCTGAAAAGACTGTTTGAGTTGCTGTTTGTGTGAATGAAACCTAATAAGTAGACGTGGCTGCATGCATGTGAAGATTGCATTTAGATATGATGGCTGTGCATATACAAGCTGTGAACTGTTATCGTGGTAGTTTGGTGACAATTAGGCTGTTTGTTACATAAAATAAACATATTATGTGCTTGAAAAGACTCTGAGTAACTGTTTGTTTGAAGAATGACAACTGCTATGTGTGATGTTACATATTAAAGGGTTAAATGAAGCGTGATGCATGAAAATGTCAAAGCTGTTCGTGTAGTGTAGAAAAACTTTTAAATCCATATAGGCACATAAAGGTGTTCTGTGCAAGTCTCCTTTGGAAGATTCTCCCATGACAGGCCCCGTCTCCTTTCACTTGTCTGACTGATTGTAAACACCAGTTAGCAGGGCCAAGGGTACAATGACAAAAAATAGGTGTTGATGTCTTGCTGAAGAGGTCATATGCAGATGTATTTGGTCCGTGTGGCATCTCAAATTCCACAAATTCTAAACGGGCAGTTTCAACATCCTGGTTTAAATAAATGCTATTTTTGTATTCAGAAGAAAGTTTTCAGTTCTTAAACTTACAGTATGTTTTTATTGTATAATGACCTCTTATATGTCAAAAGATCAAGGAAAATTTTATACCTCAAGTTATGATCCCTTAATGCTATGCTTTTTTTTTTTTTTGCATTATAATGTCGGAGAGCAATAGAGCAAGCTTATCATGAAAGTAACGTCACAATGCAAAAACTCTTAAAGGGGTCATGATTAGAGGTCGACCGATAGTGGGTTTTGCCGATACCGATAACTAAGTTGAGAAAACGGACCGATAGCCGATAGTTTTTAAAATGTATAATGTGAATGAAAACTTTCCACCCAATGTAAAATAGGGCTGAACTTTAGTAAGTATTACTTTCCATAGCGATACTTTAATACATTTCTCCCATACTGGTAACATCTTCAAAGCCTTTGCCATCTGAAATAAATGAAAATATTACAGACCAAATGTGTTGTTGTTCAGCAGTAACATAAAACACTGCCTTACAAAGCCAAATAGCAACTGTATGCTTCATCACTACTGACAATTTTTGTTATATTATTTTATTGTCATGTTAAATCTATAAATTGATAGCCAGCTGCAACAGGTAAAGAAATCTGCGTGATGAGGTAGGAGTGGGGTACCTCTAAAAAAAAAAAAGTTGAATGGCTTACATAGGAGAATTGTGCAATGACATGACTTCTATATTGGGAAAATAAGATGATAGCCTACAAAATTATACAAATTTTAAAGCTGCAATCTCTAATTCATTGGTTTTACGTCAAGACAAATATCATTTATATGACATGAACATCATTGAGGCTTCAGCCTTTAATTAAGTCCTGGACAAATGAACAACGTTCACAGCCTCACCGTGGCTCGAGGCCCCTCTTTGACAGGGGCCCCAAGCATTTGCTTGGTTTGCTTGTCCTCTAGCTTCGCCTCTGGCTAATGTCCATTTGCCTGTCCTCTCCACCTTGTTGACAATGCAATTCTCAAGTGCAGCGATTATTTATAAACAAATTAATTATCAAACTACCTTTGGTTGTCTTGAATTACTGATTTATTGTACCATGACAGTAATAATAACATACATTGTATACATACTTTGGCTTTTCTCTATCGATGTTTTAAAACCGCATTTAAAGCGTCTGTCTCTATAAATAGTCAGTGGTTTTTTAAAAATTTTATTTAACCTCTAGAGGTTCCGTTAGACTGTAGAACCAAGGAGTTCAGACTGTAGAATGCTCCATTAGAGGTCTTCACTGGCCCAATTCTGTGGATCACTAGAAGAAATTTTGAAGAAAGTTGATGCTGCTCTTTCCCATACAGTAAAAGTGAAACGGGACTGAGGCGTGAGTGTTCCACCTAAGAAAGAACATCATTCAGGTTTGGAAGGATACGAGACTGAGTAAATAATGACAGATTTTTTTGTGTTGTTTGAAATATCCCTTTAAGTACATAGAAGGGTGAGCCACAGTAGGCCAACATTGAAATCCAGAGCAATGCAGTTCAAAATCAGAGAAAATTCAAGACTAAGGATTCAGGATTGTTGTACAAAAATGCAAGTCCAATAGGTCACTAGATTCTCAACAGCTTTTATTTTTTGTAACAGTGACAGTCACAGAACTCATGTTTCCTGTTATCATTTCAGATATTCTGATATAGAAGAGCATTCTGTTAGTTTCCCTGTTATTTGTTCAGCACAGTTAAATTGATGTAAAAATGGCTTACACCTGTACTGTGGAACAATGCATAGATTAGGGTTGTCACAATACCATAATCATATCTTATGATACCTTGAAATGGCATATACCTCTTGAGAAGGTGAAGTGGTCAATATGTGTAGTCCCTTTGACAGCTTTGCGGCAACGGTTGGTGATGTTCCTTTGCTCAAGTGCCAGTAGATGCTCCACAAACAAATATCATCTGGGAATTTGCTGAAATGTCCAGTCTTGTCACTCATGTGCCAAAAAGCAATGCCAACCAGTAGACTGTTGGCACAGGCCATCCATAGGAGGTTAACACTGGCATAAGCTGGCACTACACAACCCAACAAGTCACATGCTACACACATAAACAGGTAGGGCATCCAGTTGACAGCAAAACCTAGAGTCAAACTGGCAAAGAGAGGAGGGGAACTTTCTTGAATTTCCCAATTTCCATCTTCCCCAACCAAACTGTCAGGTAAGTACTGCTGTTTCTCAGGATCAAAGGCACTATATCTTTGCTCCATTTCATTGGCCCTTCTAGTCCAGCCAATTAGCTTATTTGAATACAGCAGAAGTATGAGTCCCACCACAATGGATACTTCTGCGCTAAAATGAAACACAACATTAGATCCCTGCACGTGACACACTAAGACTCTCACCTCTTTGTCTTTGTAAATCTCTGTAGGTCGCGTGTTGGTGTGGTGGTAGGAGTATACACACACTGATGCCCAGATAACCGCAACTGTAATGCAGTAAATAACTGTCCTGCGCTGGGAGCTGTGCTCAGTAACCAGGTGTGGGTATGTGGCGTAGTCGAATGCCCCAGCGATGAGAATGGGTAGAGGTAGCAGGGCGTAGATAGCCGAGCCATGTGCCAGGATAAAGCACATAGAGGTGGAGGTAGGTAGGTGTTCTCTTAAGAAACATGCACAGGTGATGGCACCGACCAGTAGTGCATCTGCCACATACACAGAGATGCTGCAGAGCCCCAGGAATGACTTGTGAATACTTCGCATCCAGAAGGACAAAATTAGTGTGTTCAAAGCCACTTTGCAGCACAAAATGAGCAGGTACTGCAGGCTCTCATTATGGACGCTGGTCTTGTTTGGCTCAGGTGACCAGAGAATGGCCATCATTCTATCTGATGATGCCCTGAAAACACAAAATAATCAAAAGATTGGCCAGCTATTTGAAATGAGCTAATACACAACATGGCCAAAAATATGAGTACACACAAACACCACACCTAAACTCAGCAAAAAAAGAAACGTCTCTTTTTCAGGACACTGTATTTTAAAGATAATTTTGTAAAAATCCAAATAACTTTACAGATCTTTATTGTAAAGGGTTTAAACAATGTTTTCCATGCTTGTTCAATGAACCATAAACAATTAAAGAACATGCACCTGTGGAACGGTTGTAAGACACTTACAGACGGTAGGCAATTAAGGTCACAGTTATAAAAACTTAGAACACTAAAGAGACCTTTCTACTGACTCCAAAAGAAAGATGCTCAGGGTCCCTGCTCATCTGCGTGAACATGCCTTAGGCATGCTACATGGAGGCATGAGGACTGCAGATGTGGCCAGGGCAATAAATTGCAATGTCCGTACTGTGAGACACCTAAGACAGCGCTACAGGGAGACAGGAAGGACAGCTGATCGTCCTCGCAGTAGCAGAGCACGTGTAACAACACCTGCACAGGATCGGTACATCTGAATATCACACCTACGGGACAGGTACAGGACGGCAACAACAACTTCCCGAGTTACACCAGGAACGCACAATCCCTCCATCAGTGCTCAGACTGTCCGCAATAGGCTGAGAGAGGCTGGACTGAGGGCTTGTAGGCCTGTTGTAAGGCAGGTCCTTACCAGACATCACTGGCAATGCTTGTGGGCACAAACCCACCTTCACTGGACCAGACAGGACTGGCAAAAGGTGCTCTTCACTGACGAGTTGTGGTTTGTCTCACCAGGGGTGATGGTCGGACTCATGTTTATTGTCGAAGGAATGAGCATTACACTGAGGCCTGTACTCTGGAGTGGGATCGATTTGGAGGTGGAGGGTCCGTCATGGTCTGGGGCGGTGTGTCACAGCATCATCGGACTGAGCTTGTTGTCATTGCAGGCAATCTCAACACTGCGTTACAGGGAAGACATCATCCTCCCTCATGTGGTACCCTTCGTGCAGGCTCATCCTGACATGACCCTCCAGCATGACAATGCCACAACAGCTACAACAGTCTGTTTTTATTGACCTTCTCTACTCGCTGAAAGATGCATATGGACATATACGTTCTTCGGCTAGCCTCGAGGGGTTGAATACACAATCAAGGACTTTCACAAGGTAAAGTTACTCCATGAATCGCACCTGCCTCGTTTGGAAAAAGCATGCATTTTCTTCCTTGGTTCAGTTCGTATAGGCATAAATGAACACGGCAATCGCACTCGGATCCGCACCAAAACAATCCTTGACGGAGGTGAACCCTGTAGGACAGCTCGTCACTGTAATTTATCATCAAAACACATATATAGCCTTTTGGCGAGAGAGAGCTCCGTGAGAACAGATTTTTACAGTTATTTTTACAGTTCTTTTTAAAAATATAATCTTGTGAAAGCGTACCAGAACCATGCAGAAAATGCAACATTGTAAATATTTTAACCCGATTCGGAACAAATCAAGCAAGCTACAGGTGTGAAAACACCCTAAATCAGCAATTGTTTATACATAAGTGGTACTGATGTTATTTAGGCGAGCTCCACATGACGGAATCTGAGAGAGGGAGTTGCGGGAATCGGAGAGAGTGAGTCGGTATGTTTGTCACCATTCCACCATTTTGTGTTGGCAAGTGCAGGCGTGGCTCATTCATATGAGCAGGTAGGGCAGAGCCCCACCTAAATATTCTTCCACTTGAAAACATAAATCTATACTACGAACTGCCAATAATGTAATTTGTTTACCTGTAAATTTGTTCAAAATGCTGACATATATATTTAAAAACATCCTTAGTATAATTTTTCTCTCATTTTAAGTCATAATGTAGCTGAAACCTCCATTAAACTGTGTTTGATATAGATAAACATGGAACAGAGAATCTGCTGAACTCCACAGCACCCCTCATTTCTTTCAATAGAAATCTGTGGTCTAATATGGTACTGCAACAAGCCCTCATTGAGATGCATTGGGGCTGAATTTAATTTGCCCATGAACATAGAGCCAAACCAAAGGTAACTTCAGTATAAGTGCACGGCAAAAAATGTCGAGCGCGATCGATGAATGTGTCGTTTCTATTGCAAATTCAGACAAGTTGGCCATCAAATAACTTGAGCCTGACAAGCCAGACATAAAATTGGTTTGGAAATCAAAAGACAAGGGTAGGCGATAAGACATTATATTTATTGTGTGACAAAAATTTTATGTCAAAAAGCCTTGACTCTGTAAACTGAGTAATATGTTATGTTTCCCATATTCACTTTTTCATTCTTAATTTGCAAGGGGATAGTGTGGTGTATACAGTAGCGTAACATTTCTACTGCAAACCTGTTTACTTCTTGAACTTACTGTGATTTAAAACATAATTATTATTTTTATTGTTATTAAGCATTTCATTTTTTAGTACTGTGGAAATGTTTAAATGGCAAGTAGATAATTCTGTTATATTATTTTAAGAATAATGAGGTTTCTTTTCTTTTGCAAGATCTCCCCAACCTGCCTGTGGTCACAAGCCACTGTTGGGCAAGTGTGTCATACCTTCTACTGAAAAGAGCGAGATCTCCGCAAAAAAGTCCTCATGTGTGAAACTCTGAAACCAAAATGGAGTTGTATGGAGTCTACTAGTGTGGCAATGACTTAAGCACAAAATGCACTTCGACTTTGACGCGAACGCTCAGCGTCTGCGTACAGAGTCTTTCAAAGTATAATCTATTTGATGGTACGTGCATACACAGGCAATTGGGGCTAATGTGCTACGATAAGACACCAAACTATTTTCTCTTTAGGAGATTAGACCCATAAAGATGTCTTTATATTCCTTCAATGCAAATATATCCTGACCTCCTCATACACTCGTTCTTGATATGCACATCCATTGTTGTTGTTTTTACCTTTGTTTTCTGTTATTTACCGGCGATTATGTCTTCTTCTAGCATGATTTCATGACAGTAGTGGCTCAAATGTGAGTATTGCCACCTTGTGGACCTACTAATTTGTGCAAACAATTCCAGGCACATGCGCATTCTCCGCGTCCAAAGACGCTTGGTTAGTAAAATTGGGCTGCGCGCGTTCAGTGCTCGAGCACTCTGCTGATGACGAGATTTGCGTCTCACGTCCTGTACGCGGACGCTCAGTTGGTGCAGGACAAGTTATGTACCAAAGTTTAAAACTTATGGTTAGGGTTTTGTTTAACTTAAGTGCTAAGTATAAGCATTAAGCTATGACCCAAAAGACACACTGTGGACTTAAAATATACACTATGCACTAAGCCATATAGTGTATGAGTTTTGTAGTGTAGTACTCTCCCAAATGGAACAATGTTTTTTACTACAAGGAAGCATTCGCCGTTTAACTGCTGATGAAACACGTGATGTGTTGCTGCTACCTTTTATCGTGTTTGCCAAACTCAGTCCAGCACTTATCTCAATTACCAGACATATTCACACAGCGTTGGGTGATGGTAAAGCATTCAACTCAAATTAGCAAGATGCTGTCTTCATTATTTTGGTTGAACATGTACATCATTTGGGTACTCTTCATTGAAGTGAAGTACCTGAATGAGAAAGGATATTTCCTCCTTTCTATTGTGCAGAAACTTCTGCTGAGTTTCTGAACAAACCTGCTCAGCAGGATTTTGTGGTCTACCTCTAGTCAAAAATGTAGTTCCAACAAAAGTATTTCTTCCAAAGTAAATAAATAAAAATAAAAAAAATATGTTTTTACAGGAGTATACACTGTGTTTTAATTTCAACTTCAAGTAAGTTTTCAAGTATATCTAACCCGTTCCTTGCAACGTGTTCAAATAACAGCAGGGTAATTAAACAGTTTTACCGTGAGTAGTTGTTGTGATCCTGATATGTGTTCAAGCGCTCCATCAAATTCAAGTGTATCTGTCAACTTGTGAGTCTTGTTTGATGAGAAAGCGAGACCTGTTTCTTTTCTGTCACAGCAAGCTTTTTAAACTACACCCATTTATCTGTAAATGCTTCTTTTCCGGGTGGATAACCAATAAGTGATTGGTCCTTACTTTGTGGACTGTGCCCATGTGACTTTTTAGAATAATAAAGAATTTTATAGCAAGTTGTGATACCTGTTTTACAACCTGCACACCACATTTTGCAATTCAAATATGAGTTAACAACCTTGACTGAGGCTTAAGTTTTGTTTTTGGTTGGGGTTGTCCCAAGTTATGAAATGATAATTGCAGGTAGTATTGCATGTTTCAGCACATGAATCAGCTCAAACTTGATGTCTTTGTGTTATTTTAAAGAGTCCCTTCAGCTATAGGTGGGGACCTGAGCTCTATTTAAAGATGTCATTTAAATGGGAGATCATATATCTAAAACACCTTAGAGGCTGGGGCCTTATGCCTTACATTTATTAATAATGGGGACCACATGGACATTTAGAGGCAGTTTCTGAAACAAACACCTGCATCTACCTAATATACACTAATGCTATGTAAAGATGGCTTGTAGTTTGTAAAGGCTTGTGAAAATGTACATGTCAGACCAGAGTTATAGATTTGTATTTAGTTTCAAAGGAATATTCCTGTTTCCTTACAAGTTAAGCTCAACTGACAGCATTTGTGGCATAATATTGATCATCACAAAAATTTATTTTGGCTCGTCCTTCCTTTTCTTTAAAAAAAAAGCAAAACTCTGGGTTACAGTGAGGCATTTACAATGGAAGTGATTGAGACATTTTTGAATGTTAAAATACTCACTTTTTTGAAAGTATAGCCAAAAGACAAACAATATGTGTGTTAACGTGATTTTAGTATGATAAAATTGCTTACTAACCTTTTCTGTTTAAAGTTACAGCCAATTTTACAACATGATGATGAAATGTCAACAAACCCTGAAACCCTAAAAATTATAATTTAAACAGCTTTACAGCTCAAATAATACATGAGTTTCAACAGAAGAATTAATTTAAGTGCTTTTATAAAATTATAAGCTTCACATTTCTGGCTTTAAACCCTCCAAAAATTGGCCCCATTCACTTCCATTGTAAGTGCCTCACTTGAACTTTAATTTTTGCTTTTTTTTTTAAAGGTGCCGTATGTAAAATTCAGAAACCCTTGTTATTAATGGCACCTGTGGCCATTAAGTGAACTGCAGCCAGCTACAGTTCAACACTGTTGAATAGCGGAAGAGAAGCACTGAGGCAAGGCTTTCGGGAGCGTGCATAAATGTCACATCCTTTGGATTTTCCCAGCAAAAGTGACCCGCACCCTTCGCATGAAAATCAGTCTACAGGCTTTAATAGGCAATCTAGGAAGTCCGCGAAGGGCTCATTTTTTTTGTTGCATTATAAGCCGTTCACACATTGGCAAAAAACAATTTGAATATTACATGAAAATTGTTACATATTGCACCTTTAAAGAAAAGGAGGGACAAGTCAAAACAATTTTTTTGTGGTAATCAGAATTATGCCACAAATGCTGTCGATTTAACTTGTATTGAACTTGGAAATGGATAACCTTGATTTGTTTTTTAGTATTTTAAGTTTTTATTTAGTCTTTAGGGCTAACAAATATTAAAATATGTTTTACACTGTTAGTTTTCTGAAGTCTGTTTAGTGTTAATCCTATGGCATTTTTAATGCAGGTGGTTTGTAAAGGTTTACATTTTTTGATGCACTGTTTCAAAAACTAAAATTAATTTGTGGTCCTTTTTTAAGTCATAAAAACATTTAGTTTCATTTTTTCCAATTATGTTAGTTTTTATATCAGTTAATGGAAATGTTTTCATTTGGCTTTTGTTTTAGTTTTTCTTAACTACTATAATACTGGGTCTGACTCATGAGAAGCCAATGAAAATGACCTAAACTATTGATTATGTAAAACAAAATTTGGTGAGGTGAACTTATTTGTACTAGAAGTATTGCCATTTGAAACGGAATAAGCAACGAAACAACAAGGGCGGGACTTGATTTTATTCATCTGGAATTCAATCAATTGTTAAAATAGGGTATAACATACCAGAATGGAGCCAAACCTGAATGGGAGTTTGCTAAAACGATGCCTAAATAGCTATTTGGTGATTGGTTAATGTTACGTAGTGGCCTGTGTGGCCTAGATGATGTCAAAGAGAAAAACAAGTCAGAACAAGTCTTTATATTTTATAAAAATATTTGTCTTCACAATCTTTTTACTGTGGAATAATGTGGACTGATGAATTGATCACATTAAGACCAGGAAAGTTAAAGATGCACTCTGTAATTTTTTTCCTCATTAAAAAAGTTTTATTCCAAAAGAAGTTAATTGTAATTTTGAAATGTATGTATAAAATAATGAGTACTCACACATGAGTTGAAGACTCCAGTCTAGTGTTATCACGGTACCAAAATTTCAGTAGTTGGTACCGATACCAGTGAAATTTCATGGTTCTCGATATCAATTTCGATACTACAGCAAAAATATGCAAATATTATAATGTGCTATTGAACACACCAGTTTAGTTATTTTTAATTATTTAATAATTATAGTTTAATAATTATTATTATTATTTTCCAGAACTTTTCAGAAATTTTTTTTAAAGTTTAATTTAATTTCATCATCAAAATTGTCTAATCAGTAAATTCTTAAAGCTTTTAACAAGTGAAAATAGAACTTTGCCACATGTCACTGTCATGGCTACGGTGAGTTCACCGGTTAATTCTGTTGATTTTTATTTTTTTTTCTCTCTCCCTCATGTCTCGCAGGTGGAGCCGGCACGCATGATCAGTGTTTCCATGGGAACGTTGATTGTTCCCGGGGATGCGCTGATTATGCCACTGAATAACGTGCTAGCTACACCTGTTCCACTTTGATTGCACTCCCTACTTAATCCTTGTGTGCCCTCACTGTCTTCGTTAGATTATTGCTTGTGCTGTCAAGCGGCTTACCTTGCTCTCTTTGTCTAGTTGGTGCTGTCTCGTGTATCTGTTGGTTGCCTGTCTCTGCCCACGTGCCGGGAAGTGTGGTTACCTTCTAGTTTGCGCCTGTCCTTTCCGCCCACAAATCGCCATTGGAGGATTCCTCGTCTCTGCCCGCGTGTCGTGAATAAGACTGCCCTCCTTTGTCCGGGCTTTGCTCTCTGCACCACACCACGTTTCAATGGACTCTTCGTTCGGATCTGCTCCTGACTTCCACAACACGTACACCTGTCCACGAACACACTCATCCTTTGCCCGCTGCGTGGCCACAATGCACACACAGACTTGTTCCTCGCCTTCTGCTACTGCAACCGCTGCTGGGATTCCTATTCATCACCAGCACAGTTTGTTGACATTTGTTGTTAATAAATCCTTTGAACTGTTTTTCTGCTATTGGGTCTCTGTCTCACTCTCGCTCTGACAGTTATTGCATTTTTTTTTGGCCAAACTTTTATTCAACAGCTGTTTTGCTTGTGATATTTTGATTAATTATTATTAGTATTATTATTATTATTATTATTATTACAGTGAATATTACATTTTACTATACAGTTGTAATATATTTTTATTCAATTTCTTCAATTTTAGGCATCTAGATTTTATTTTGAATCGTACTTTTATTATGATGTATGTTTTTTGCCTGATGCTTCACTTTCCTGATCAGTTTGCATCACAGCTCAGTGTAATCATTGAAGACTTTTAAATCATGTCTGAAATCTCATCTGTTTACACTGTCCTTTGAGTCTGACAAATGAAATCTAAGACACAGTTTTGGAGTGTTTGTATTTTAGACTACTGGTGTTTGTGTAAGTGGTAATTTTGCAATGTTATGTTTGAAATTTTATTACTGTGAAGCACTTTGGTCAACTCTTATAACTGCGATATAAATAAAGCTGAGTTGAGATTAAAGTGCAAATGCTGTGATTGTAATTATATAAATATATATTTGACATGCTGCGTGGTTCACAATGGATAAGTGCTCTGCTCTGTTATCTCATACAACGTGAATGATTCTCAAAGTCTGTGGAGTTTCTTTAAAATATTTAAAGTACGCAGCTCTTCCACAGTAAGATTGCAGCCTTTAGCGGTTTAATAAATCACACTAGGACATGTCACGATTTTAATTTGATTAATTGTCCATTTCAGTATACAAGGAGTAACGGAGCACGCGTTCAGAAAAAGCCTGTGAGAATTTTAAAGCAGTCGTGTGTCAGTCATACTGCGCGCTGCTACCAGATTGAGTCGGTGCTCGGTACTGCAGAAACACTGGTATCGTTACATTTTTTTAAATTTTAGTATCGAATTTTTTGGTACCAAAGTAACTTTACCTTTGAAAACACTACTCCAGTCATATCAGTAACTTTATAAAAGCTGTTTTATTCTACATGGAGAGGGTCCCCTCATGGGGGCGGCCATGTTTTTTTTTTTTGGGGGGGGGGGGATTTTTTCCCCTTTTTCTCCCAATTTGGAATGCCCAATTCCCAATGCGCTCTATGTCCTCGTGGTCGCATAGTGATTCGCTTCAGTCCGGGTGGCGGAGGACGAATCCCAGTTGCCTCCGCATCTGAGACAGTCAACCCGCGCATCTTATCACATGGCTTGAGCGCGTTGCCACGGAGACATAGCGCGTGTGGAGGCTTCACGCCATCCACCGCGGCAACCACGCTCAATTCACCATGCGCCCCACCGAGAACAAACCACATTATAGCGACCACGAGGAGGTTACCCCATGTGACTCTACCCTTCCTAGCAACCGGGCCAATTTGGTTGCTTAGGAGACCTGGCTGGAGTCACTCAGCACGCCCTGGGATTCAAACTAGCGAACTAGCGAACTCCAGGGGTGATAGCCAGCGTATTTTACCACTGAGCTACCCAGGCCCCCGGGGGCGGCCATGTTTGGATCACGCGGCCAGCTGAATACTAATCGCTTAATCTCAGTAAACGCAAAGTGCCCATTTCTCAAAGGTAGGTTTAATGGGGAGACACCTTCTATAACTATTCAACAATATTGGTTAACATTTCATGCTCATGCTCTACTTTGCTTTTGTGTTAGATCCTGTCAGAGTTACAAGGACTATGGTAATCAATTAGCCATTTACCATAGTCAGGTTTGTCTAGGAGTGCACCAATCCGATACCTGGATCGCTTGATCCAAATTCTATACTGTGTGTTAGGGTGCATCTCAATGAGTTCAGGTAGTCCTCTAACTGATCAGCTGATTCGGCCCGGCCACACCCTCCTCCTTGTCACACTCCTTCCCCGTCCGATTCAGGCTCGGGCACCACTGGTTTGACTAACTACCTCCCATCTCTGGAGTGGAGACGCTGCCCTTCCGGCCGTTCTGTCAACCGGTGGTCCACCCCGCCTCCTGCGAACCTGGGGGAGAGACAAGGGGAGTGCACTCAGGTAGTCAGGCCACTGATCATTGAGTTGGCCATTTTTAAGGCTGTCTCATTCGCAAAATCGTTCCAGTGCACTGAAATGTTCGCTCCCTAAAAAATCCCACAATGCACTGTAGAAACCAGGGCGCATCGTTGATCACTATGTTCCCTTACCGGAAATGTCGTCACGTCTTCTGAAGTCTCTCAAGTCATTAGATGACAAGCACAAGTGTAAAACTATGAAGCCTTATTTATATTTTCTCTTCAAAAGAGATATTGTTTGTAACATCTTTCACTCATAATTACCATGAAAGTGAAACAATCTTTTAAATGTTTGAGTTGTCAAAAGGTTTAAAATACACTACTATATATATTTATGCCATTTATCTGTTATAATAACACTGTACGTTTGAATATCTTCAACGTAAATGAATGATAGTGTCATTTATACAGCGATGTTGATTAATAACAGCTGTGCTTCAATGCGTGAGCTCATTATCGTGTCGCACGTGATTGAGTCACAAGTGTCCCAATGTTCAGTGGATCAGTACCCTTACAAGTAACCGAATTTGTGTTCACGATATACTGATTCATGACATAGGGAGCTAGGGAGCTGATTGAGACACAGGGTCAAGGCTAATTTAGGGTCAAGGCTGATTTATACTTACTGGGAGAACAGGCTTCGCTTAGTTTGCCTACAAATGATGACGAAATGCAGTGATGTTTTTGTTCTGCCAAGGTGTTCGTTTGGTGATATTTCTGTTCGTGTACATCTGTAAAATTCTTGATCCTAGAGAACACCTCTGGTCCAAGAGCACTGATGATTGGTTACAACTCTTTGTGGGTGTGGTTTGGACGTGACACTTTATTTTCAATCACATGTGCCAGCTGAGGAGTTGTTACCTAGGTTACTGTCATTAAAATGGATATCTTTGAAGCCCGTCTCAGAGATTGTGCGGAAGTATACTTTTTTTTTTTTTATAAATGATTTGCAACACAAACTCTACAAAGACTGCGCGGCCAAGACAAATGAGTAGAGAGAGATTTGAGTTTTTAAAAGTGGCCGTAACAAGTTCAATAAAGCAAAGAAGGCTGTGAGGGATAGACTTGCAGTCTGTTCGATGGGCTGTACTGCAGTTTAAAGAGTTTTTGGATCGTTCAGTGGACAAAACAATGATAAAATATCTGTCCAAGAACATTCAGTATACAAAGAACTACAGACAACATGAGTTGTGGAAAATCAGATGTAATCTAGGAGCTTTATAGAGCTTTATACGTGCCATTGAAGAGATGGTATGTCTATCCCTCACAGCCTCGTTGTCATTCTCATTAAAAATCAAAGATGGTGCTAGCGTGAATATGGCTTTACTTGTGGCTGGAACAGTACGTTAAACACCGTGACATCACCCTCAGCTAACTCCTTTTAAAACGAAGTCACATGTAGTGATGCTTTTATCATAAACCTTATTTTTCTGTTAGCAAAATACCATATTCATAAATACAAAATATCCAAAAGCAAAACACACTTTTTTTTCTTTCTTTTCTTTTTTTTCAATTTGGAATGCCCAGTTCCCACTGCTTAGTAGATCCTCGTGGTGGTGCGGTTACCTCAATCCAGGTGGTGGAGGACAAATCTCAGTTGCCTCAGCTTCTGAGGCAGTCAATCCGAGCATTTTATCACGTGGCTCACATCGACTCCAGGGGTGGTAGTCTGCGTCAGTACTCGCTGAGCTACCCAGGCCACCCGCAAACCACTCTTTTTAAGGTTCAGACATTAAATGAAAAGTATTTTGAATCTATTGAACTTTCAAAAAACTTGAAAGCAATAAGGACTGTGTCTTTAAATGAAGACTTGGGATTCAATCTGGATTGAAATATTTATAAAGGACCCTGGCCTGTTGTATTGTTTTGTTGTGACAATGGTAATTATTCTTATTGTTATGAACATTGTTGCTATTGCTAGGATAATTGGGGCCCAAGCACTGAAAGTGCGGGGCCCTATTGTTTTTCTAAGGATTATTATTAATTAGGGCCCAAGCACAGAAAGTGCGGAGGCCCTGTTGTTCTAAGGATTATTATTATTAGGGTGCAAGCACTGAAAGTGCAGAGGCACTATTGTTCTTCTAAGGATTATTATTATTATGGCCCAAGCACTGAAAGTGCAGAGGCACTATAGTTCTTCTAAGTATTTTTCTTTATTCTTCTTCTTTTCAAGGTTTTTGGTACTTTTGGGGGTACTTAACATGTGTGAAAACCCTTGAAAGTTTGCACACACATCAGAGTCATGGGTCATTAGGGCTGGGAAAAGTTGCGGGGCGGGGGGGGCTCTGTAGCGCCACCTAGAAGATGGCATGTTCGGGGGCTCTGTAGCTCATTCCTTTTGAGCTACCATCACCAAACTTTGTACACATATAGATCTCATCAAGCCAGATAACTTCCGTGCTGACAGTCATAAGCTCCACCCAACAGGAAGTTGGCCATTTTGGATTGTTTGAAATATGCATGCTCTGGAATTTGAAATACTCCTGGAACAATTCAGGGACAGGCAAGGAGGAGGCAGGAATCGGCTAAACAGTAAATGTAAGGTTTAATGTAAAACTCAACTTAAAACAACATAAGACAAACAGACACACAATGCAGCAGCGTGCGTCTCTCTCCCGAACCTGCCTCTCAGACTGCCCTTTATCTCGCTCTCCCACTGATCAGCTGATTTAGTGCCGGCCGTGCTCCATCACGGCCCGGCCACGCCCTCCTCCTCGTCAAACATCCACCGGTGTGACTAACTCCCCACTCCCCCGCATCTCTGGAGGGGAGATGCTGCCCTTCCGGCTGTTCTGTCAGCCAGTGGTCCACCCCGCCTCCTGCAAACCTGGGGGAGAGACAAGGGTAGGTGTGGGGAGAGGGAAAGGGTGAGTGGAGACACACAGAGAGGAGAGAGAGAGAAGATCTTGCTTGCCGGCTCCCGGACACACTGTCGCACGGTCCTCAACCACTTCTCCCCTTCTCGGCAGACAGCCGCGGTTCCTCCAGCTCTCAGCGGCCGGCAGCGACCCCTTCTGTCCCCAGGCAGACGGCCACTGCTGCTCCCCTTGCGGATTGCAGCGGCAAGGACTCCGTGAATGTGCATCCCTCCTCCCTCCGGGATTTTGGCCCCACTGTAACTGTTCAAGGATGGGCAAGGAGGTGGTGGAAACCTGCTGAAGAGTAAATGTAATGTGTAATGTAAAACTCAACATATAACAACATAAAATATAAGACAAACAGACACGCACAACGCGGCTGCATGCGTCTTTCTCTCCCAAACCTGCGTCTCCAGCAAGGAGATATTTCCTGTAATTTCCTAAGTACTGAAACCTGTCAGGGCCAAACATGTTTGGTATTACGTGAATGGGAAATTATTTTTGTTCACAATGCACATTATTAGCCTACCGAACCAAAGGCTGCAAGCAAACCATACTCAGACCACCTCCCTAGATGGTCTCGGCTCGGTTCACTTTTAAGGGGTCTGAGGTCGTTTGGTGTGTTCACATTTGGGTCAAAAATCCCCCGAACTGAGCTCGGACCCCTGAAATGGACCAAGTGTGAAAACACACTAAGACTGCCTCTGTAACACCCCCATTTTCACCTACATTCACCAAAATTGGTACATATATAGTTTTCGTCAAGCCGGACAACTTTCATAATTATAGTCATTAGCTCTGCCCAACAGGAAGTCGGCCATTTTGGATTTTCCAAAAATCGCAGGCTCTGAACTTTTAAATACTCTTCCTAGGGAATTCATGTGCAACATCATGCCAAGATATTGTAGATGTTAAATTGCAAATGGATTTTTGATATTTTGAACGGTCGCCATGGCGAAGCAATACATTTATGGCGAAAAATGGGAAACAGGATGTGCCTTATGTCTTCTGAGTGCAACATGAAAATTCAGTTGTATGTTTGCTAATGGGGACTGATCACATGAATGTGACTTTTTGAGTCACGGTCATAGCGCACCCACCTGGCAGCAGGAAGTGTAGCACTTACAACAAACTTTAAAATAGTCCTTTTACATGTACCCAGATCGTTTAAAAAGTGTTAACAATAATGTCAAGTCACCGCTGATGTAAAATTGTGAAGGGATTCTTGATATCTTAAAAAGTGTTGTCATGGCAACAGATCAAATTACATGATGATGTAGTGTATTTGGGTGTATTTGACAAACTCAGCCATATGATTAATAATGCTTAAGACATGAAGGTAGGCTATGGTGCGCCATGGTCATTGGGCCTCCAGCTGGCAACAATAGATGTTCAAGGATATTCCAAAACTTGCTATAATTACACATTTATTTAATTTGCCACACACTTCAAAGTTGTTAACCATTATGTCTGAGCAGAAGGTAAGACATGGTGTCTTGTTTACTCGACCAAATGCATTCATCCATCATGCATTGTTTTCCGAAAGCCACCAGGTGGAAATGGACACATGGTGCCTGGGCCCATCCTCGCTGCTTGCAGCTATATTTTTGGCCTTATTGTTGTTCAATAACAAAACAAAAGAAATAATAATAATAAAAAGAAAAAAATTATAATCCTCCACTCTCTTCCCCTGCTTGCTATGTGGTGTTTGATAGTAATTTTTTTTGGCCAGAATGTTTATTAATGTTTATTAAAATAGTTTTATTATAAAACATGCAAAAAAAACAAACAACCAAACAACAAATTCAACAACAACAAAAACATCCATCTCACCAAAACTTTCTGAATGTTTGACAAGTTCAGTTATTAATAGCTAAATGATTAGTAATTAAATACGAATTGTTAAGTTCAATTAAAAAAAAAAAAAAATATGATTGTTCTTCAACAATACACCTTTAAGGAATTGCCGTAGCTATTTATGCCAATTAATTTACATATATAAATTTGACATCTTGCTTAATAAGTGATGGCATCATGTGATTTAGCTACTTTTAGCAGCATTTCAGCGACCCTTTGGTGACTTTCCATGAGAAATAGTTGGCAACACTGGGTTGCGGCTATTTTTATCCCTCAGAGCTCGCGGCTATTTTCACATGTGAGCGCTACTCACGAACAACATCTCAGATGTAGATGCTCAATAGTTTGGTTCACTTATAATATGCATTTAGGCACCGTAGGAGCATTTTACCAGAATTTGTATAAGAAGTAAATTAAACTACTGTCAAACTACTTAGTCCATACAGAACTTCTTACAGGGCTTTCTGGAGTATTAGGATCGTCAAAATAAATGCGCTAGGGTTTTAAAGTTAAAGGTGCACGACTAAAATATATTACTGTTGTATTTTAAAATTCTAAAAGTAAATAATAATGATAATAGTCATTGCAAAATTATAACAATATTTAAGTTGAATGGGTTTCAAAAATATCTGTGTGAATGAAAAGTAGACTGATATCTTACAACTAAATTTAACAAAGAAGAGATCTGAATCCTTTAAAGTCTAGATACAAGTTTTAAAAAAAAATTGCAAAGAAAAATGGCTTCTTTTCTACTGAAGACTTTACTGACTGTTAATTTTGCTGCTACATTATCCAGTAGACTAGTTAACAATAAAGTTTTTCTTAATAGGCTGTACATTTATATTGAAATAATGTGTAGTTAGAGCTTCATGCTTCTTTACACATTAAAGAGGACCCCATATTAGTTTCACACAATGAGGTAAAGATATTCTAATCGGATTATGCAAAAAATCGGCCGATACTGAGATTTCAGATATCGGAATCTGATCGGCAGAGAAAAAGTGGTATTGGTGCATCCCTAGGTTTGTCTGGCAAAGTAAGCAATATTGTTTTGGTTTGCATGACAAGCTATCTTTGTCTTAGATCACTCCAGATTCAACTCATCAAGTATGTCTTCAATGTTAATTGATAATCCAAAGTGGGAAATCACACCACAACATTAAAATAACTCCCAGGCTAGAGACATTACAAACATTTGTGCCCACTCAGTATAGCTGTAGTATTTCGGTTCCAACAATAATAGATTCATTCATTAGTTGCGTTCAAACAAACAGCTCTTTTAAGACACCCAGAATAGTCACCCCTTTCCAAACCCACATGGGCAAATTACAGTGACTAACTTGCACGCTCCATTTCTCTAATAAATTGGCGTGTGGGATTACAATATCCTAGATTGATTCATACCGCAGACACACAAGAAATGATCCATCCAAGTTATAATGCATCCCATGCATTGATGTAAAGTCAAGTCATTTTTGCAGGGCTCCAGACTGTGACTAAAATGGTCGCAAATGCGACCAAAAATAATTGATTGCGACAATAATTTAAAATATAGTCGCCATTGGTGACCGTCGGGGTGTGTCTGTTCATATGCGGTTTCGTCAGATATCATCTTGTGAGTTATTGAATATATTTTTAGAGCACGCACCAGTGTGTCTCGCACCACTTTTCACCCACTCTGTTCCTGATGGGCTTGCTGTACCACACGCAACAAAAAACCCAGCGTGAGAGAGTTGAATAAATGACTCTTTTGAACCGGGTCTTTTTCATGAATCACCCGAAAAGAAGAACTGAGGATTTGAACTCAGGAGCTCATAATAAACTATATCTGGGATTTCATTCAGTTTGCACTCTTGTAGTCTTTGTATCTGGTAACAGTAAAAGACTAAGGCAATATTGTAAAACAATTTATATACTGTATATATGCAGTACTGTGCAAAAGTTTTAGGCACTTGGGAAAAATGTTGCATAGTGAGGATGTATTCAAAAATAATGCCATAAATAGTTTTTATTGATCAATTAACGTCATACAAAGTCCAGTAAACATAAAAAATGCTAAATCAATATTTGATGTGACCACCTTTGCCTTCAAAACAGCACCAATTCTCCTAGGTACACCTGGACACAGTTTTTCTTGGTTGTTGGCAGATAGGATGTTCAAAGCTTCTTCAATTCAAAAGAATTCACCACAGTTCTTCTATCTATTTAGGCTGTCTCAATTGCTTCTGTCTCTTCTTGTAATCCCAGACTGACTCGATGTTCAGTGGGGAGCTCTGTGGGGACCATGCCATCTGTTGCAGGGTTCCCTGTTCTTCTGTTCTATTCTATTCTATTTTATTCTTTTTGCAAAAGAAATGTTTGGCAGTCTAAAATGTATATTTCTTATTGACACACTAAAGCTGAAAATATAACTAACCATCTTAAGACAAATGTTTTTGTGAAGCATATTATGTGCCTAAGACTTTTGGACAGTACTTTGTGTGTGTGTGTGTATGTATATGTATGTATGTATATATATATATATATATATATATATATATATATATATATATATATATATATATATATATATATATATATATATACATACACAGTGGTGTGAAAGTGTTTGCCCCCTTCCTGATTTCTTATTTTTTTGCATGTTTGTCACACTTAAATGTTTCAGATCATCAAACAAGTTTAAATATTAGTCAAAGATAACACAAGTAAACACAAAATGCAGTTTTTAAATGAAGGTTGTTATTATTAAGGGAAAACAAAATCCAAACCTACATGGCCCTGTGTGAAAAAGTGTTTGCCCCACCTGTTAAAACATAACTGTGGTTTATCACACCTGAGTTCAATTTCTTTAGCCACACCCAGGCCTGATTACTGCCACATCTGTTCTCAATCAAGAAATCACTTAAATAGGACCTGCCTGACAAAGTGAAGTAGACCAAAAGATCTTCAAAAGCTAGACATCATGCCGAGATCCAAAGAAATTCAGGAACAAATGAGAAAGAAAGTAATTGAGATCTATCAGTCTGGAAAAGGTTATAAAGCCATTTCTAAAGCTTTGGAACTCCAGAGGACCACAGTGAGAGCCATTATCCACAAATGGCGAAAACATGGAACAGTGGTGAACCTTCCCAGGAGTGGCTGGCCGACCAAAATTACCCCAAGAGCACAGCGACGACTCATCCAAGAGGTCACAAAAGACCCCACAACAACATCCAAAGAACTGCAGGCCTCACTTGCCTCAGTTAAGGTCAGTGTTCATGACTCCACCATATGAAAGAGACTGGGCAAAAATGGCCTGCATGGCAGAGTTCCAAGACGAAAACCACTGCTGAGCAAAAAGAACATTAAGGCTCGTCTCATTTTTGCCAGAAAACATCTTGTTGATCCCCAAGACTTTTGGGAAAATACTCTGTGGACTGACAAGACAAAAGTTGAACTTTTAGGAAGGTGTGTCCCCCATTACATCTGGCGTAAAAGTAACACCGCATTTCAGAAAAAGAACATCATACCAACAGTAAAATATGGTGGTGGTAGTGTGATGGTCTGGGGCTGTTTTGCTGCTTCAGGACCTGGAAGACTTGCTGTGATAAATGGAACCATGAATTCTGCTGTCTACCAAAAAATCCTGAAGGAGAATGTCCGGCCATCTGTTCGTGACCTCAAGCTGAAGCGAACTTGGGTTCTGCAGCAGGACAATGATCCAAAACACACCAGCAAGTCCACCTCTGAATGGCTGAAGAAAAACAAAATGAAGACTTTGGAGTGGCCTAGTCAAAGTCCTGACCTGAATCCTATTGAGATGCTGTGGCATGACCTTAAAAAGGCAGTTCATGCTCAAAAACCCACCAATGTGGCTGAATTACAACAATTCTGCAAAGATGAGTGGGCCAAAATTCCTCTACAGCGCTGTAAAAGACTCATTGCAAGTTATCGCAAACACTTGATTGCAGTTGTTGCTGCTAAGGGTGGCCCAACCAGTTATTAGGTTTAGGGGGCAATCACTTTTTCACACAGGGCCATGTAGGTTTGGATTTTGTTTTCCCTTAATAATAACAACCTTCATTTAAAAACTGCATTTTGTGTTTACTTGTGTTATCTTTGACTAATATTTAAACTTGTTTGATGATCTGAAACATTTAAGTGTAACAAACATGCAAAAAAATAAGAAATCAGGAAGGGGGCAAACACTTTTTCACACCACTGTGTGTGTATATGTATATATATATATATATATATATATATATATATACAAGTGCATCTCAATAAATTAGAATGTTGTGGAAAAGTTCATTTATTTCAGTAATTCAACTCAAATTGTGAAACTCGTGTATTAAATAAATTCAGTGCACACAGACTGAAGTAGTTTAAGTCTTTGGTTCTTTTAATTGTGATGATTTTGGCTCACATTTAACAAAAACCCACCAATTCACTATCTCAAAAAATTAGAATATGGTGATATGCCAATCAGCTAATCAACTCAAAACACCTGCAAAGGTTTCCTGAGACTTCAAAATGGTCTCTCAGTTTGGTTCACTAGGCTACACAATCATGGGGAAGACTGCTGATCTGACAGTTGTCCAGAAGACAGTCATTGACAACCTTCACAAGGAGGGTAAGCCACAAACATTCATTGCCAAAGAAGCTGGCTGTTCACAGAGTGCTGTATCCAGGCATGTTAACAGAAAGTTGAGTGGAAGGAAAAAGTGTGGAAGAAAAAGATGCACAACCAACCAAGAGAACCGCAGCCTTATGATTGTCAAGCAAAATCGATTCAAGAATTTGGGTGAACTTCACAAGGAATGGACTGAGGCTGGGGTCAAGGCATCAAGAGCCACCACACACAGAAATGTCAAGGAATTTGGCTACAGTTGTCGTATTCCTCTTGTTAAGCCACTCCTGAAACACAGACAACGTCAGAGGCGTCTTACCTGGGCTAAGGAGAAGAAGAACTGGACTGTTGCCCAGTGTTCCAAAGTCCTCTTTTCAGATGAGAGCAAGTTTTGTATTTCATTTGGAAACCAAGGTCCTAGAGTCTGGAGGAAGGGTGGAGAAGCTCATAGCCCAAGTTGCTTGAAGTCCAGTGTTAAGTTTCCACAGTCTGTGATGATTTGGGGTGCAATGTCATCTGCTGGTGTTGGTCCATTGTGTTTTTTGAAAACCAAAGTCACTGCACCCGTTTACCAAGAAATTTTGGAGCACTTCATGCTTCCTTCTGCTGACCAGCCTTTTAAAGATGCTGATTTCATTGTCCAGCAGGATTTGGCACCTGCCCACACTGCCAAAAGCACCAAAAGTTGGTTAAATGACCATGGTGTTGGTGTGCTTGACTGGCCAGCAAACTCACCAGACCTGAACCCCATAGAGAATCTATGGGGTATTGTCAAGAGGAAAATGAGAAACAAGAGACCAAAAAATGCAGATGAGCTGAAGGCCACTGTCAAAGAAACCTGGGCTTCCATACCACCTCAGCAGTGCGACAAACTGATCACCTCCATGCCACGCCGAATTGAGGCAGTAATTAAAGCAAAAGGAGCCCCTACCAATTATTGAGTACATATACAGTCAATGAACATACTTTCCAGAAGGCCAACAATTCACTAAAAATGTTTTTTTTTATTGGTCTTATGATGTATTCTAATTTTTTGAGATAGTGAATTGGTGGGTTTTTGTTAAATGTGAGTCAAAATCATCACAATTAAAAGAACCAAAGACTTAAACTACTTCAGTCTGTGTGCATTGAATTTATTTAATACACGGGTTTCACAATTTGAGTTAAATTACTGAAATAAATGAACTTTTCCACGACATTCTAATTTATTGAGATGCACCTGTATATATACACACACAGACACACATGCACTATCCCGATCGGATACCAATGGTGTTTTTTTGCATAATCCGATTAGAATATCTTTACATTATTGTGTGGAACTAATTGGGTGTGCTCTTTAATATGTAAAGAAACACAAACCTCCTACTACACATTATTTCAATATAAATGTATAGCTTATTAAGAAAAACTTTGTTAACTAGTATACTGGATAATGTAGCAACAAAAATAACAGTAATTCCAGTATATGTCATCAATAGAATTGTTTTTTTTTTTTTTTTTTTTTTTTTGTATCTGGACTTTAAATGATTCAGATCTCTTTTTTGTTCAATTTAGTTGTAAGATATCAGCTCACTTTTCATTTAAACATTTATTTTTTGGAACCCATTCAAGTTAAATATTATTATAATTTGTAAACAAATGATAATAATAATAATATAATAGTAAAATATAGTATCATATCTCAATCGTGCACCTTTAACTTTTAAACCCTCGCGCTTTTATTTTGACATTGTGAACTCTCCAGGAAGTCCTGTAAGTGTGTCTTGTTTGTAGGCAAGTTCACAGTAGTTTAATTCGCTTCTTTTTCAAATTCTGGTAAAAAAAATTTTTTTTTTTAAAAAAGCACCTCCACTGCCGTTCTAAATGCATATTATAAGTGAACCGAACTTTTGAGCATCTACATCCGAGATGCTATTCGTGAGTAGCGCTCAAATATTGGCACCGCTGTGAAGGCTAAAAATAGGCGCGCGTGTGTTAACAGAGCAGTGCCATTCAATAATGCGCTGGAGCTGCACGTGCATTTTATATATTTACTTATTAAACACAGCCTTTTGTGATTCACAGAGCTATTGCACATCTTCAAGTGGCTTTGAATAAAATGCACAAGTCATATGAACTACTTTAATTGTGTTTTAATGGTTCTTTTTTAATGGTCATTTTTTGAGCTTGACAGTAATGAACTTGACTAACACACAGTATCGGACTTGGATCGGGCTCGTCGGACCGATCTGTTTAAAAGCTTCAGTATCGGAGACGATACCGATCCAGGTAACGGATCGGTGCATCCCTAATATATATATATATATATATATATATATATACATACACACACACACACAGTGGTGGCCAAAAATATTGGCATCCTTGGTAAATATGAGCAAAGAAGGCTGTGAAAAAATCTGCATCATTTATCCTTTTGATCTTTCATTCAAAAAAAATCACAAAAATCGAACATTTAACTGAAGTAAAACAATTGAAACATTGGAAATATCTCATTATTAAATAAATACTTTTCTCCAAAATGCATTGGCCATAATGACTAAGAGCACATTGGGAATTGGGCATTCCAAATTGGAGAGCAAAGGGGAGAAGAAGAAAAAAAGACAACAAACTACTATATGCATACTATACTTTATGTAATTATCTGTAATGTAGATTGTGAAGAGCAGTATTAAAAAAATATTTTGTCTCTTATATTTGTATAAATTATGAAAGGGGTGTGAACATTTATGAGACAAATGGGAATGCAAACTTATCTTCTCAACTATATATACTGTTTATTAAACCTCATGTTAATGGGTTATCAACTGTCTTCCTTTTCTTCAGCTTTTATCTTGTTTCTGAACAGCAATCTAAATCAAGCAATTCTGTGATTTGGTGACTAAAAACAGCCATTTAGCTCCTTAATGTTTCAGTTTAGGAGCCAATGGCTCCTTAGTCATTTTTTTAGTCTGGAGCCCTGCATGAAGTCATTACAGTTGTGCTGCGAAGGAATATCTGGTTCAGTTGAGTCTTTATTTCTAACCAGTTTAGCCACAGTACTGAACAAACATGAGTTTCTATGAGTTTGCTAAAATATGCTGACCTGGCAGTTTTTAGTGCCTATCTGTAGCTACAGACACTATCCTTCCATGCACCACACAATACCTCTAATTTTGTATTCTTCCACTTGCACTCCATTTTCTGAGCTGCTCTGTTGAGAGGATGAGTGTGATTGTACCATGGTGCGGGGATTTTTTTCTTTAATTTTCTTTAATCGAAGGGGAGGCAACACTATCAAGACTGCTAGAGAAGACTGTTTAATTTGAATGTTTATTTCACTAATATAGTTTTACTGTCTGTCATTAAAACACAAAAAGATACCCCTGCCTCACAAAACACACACAATTCTTGTTTATCAGATTCAGAATGAGCTTTATTGTCAAGTATGCTTACACATACAAGGAATTTGACTTGGAGACAGAAGCTTCCAGTGCACAAACAATACAACAACAAGACTTGAAAATTGAATAAAAATAAAAGTGAATAGAAAACTTAAGTATATATAAAAAATACAATATGACAATATATACACTACCGGTCAAAAGTTTTGAAACACTCATTCTTTATTATAGTTGTTTTTTTGTTTTTTTCACATTTAGAATAATAGTAAAGTCATAAGAACTATGGAATAACATAAATGGAACTATGGGAATTATGTTGTGACTAAACAAAATCCAAAATAAATCAAAACTGTGTTATATTTTAGCATCTTCAAAGTAGTCACCCTTTGCCTAGAATTTGCAGACATGTACTCTTGACATTTTCTCAACCAACTTCTTGAGGTATCACCCTGGGATGCTTTTTAAACAGTATTGAAGGAGTTCCCATCTATATGTTGGGCACTTATTGGCTGCTTTTCTTTATTATTTGGTCCAAGTCATCAATTTCAAAAACTTTTTTTTTTTTAAATTACATTTTAGTTTTATAATGAAATAAATTAAAATGGTGGCGCAATTATATTTTTGTCTACAAAACTAATTTCAAACATTTAAGCATACACCTTCAGATCAAAAGATTTTTAAGATCGTGAGAAACATTTCAGTCAAGTGTTTCAAAACTTTTGACCAGGTGTGTGTATGTGTGTGTGTGTGTGTGTGTGTGTGTACACACACATATATATATATATATATATATATATATACACACACACACACACACACACGTATGTACAAATACAAATCTGTTATACACAGATAGTGCAAGGGAATGTAATGGCAGTATAAATAGATTAAGCTGTGTATTGCACATAGTTATTGCTCAATGGGGCAATTTAACAGTTCATGAGATGGATAGCCTGAGGGGAAAAACTGTTCCTGTGCCTGACGGTTCTGGTGCTCCGTGCTCTGTTGGGCCGGCCAGAAGGCAACAGTTCAGAAAGGTAGTGGGCAGGGTGAGTGGGGTCCAGAGTTATTTTTCCAGCTCTTTTCCTCACTCTGGATGTGTACAGTTCTTGAAGGGAGGGCAGGGGGCAGCCAATAATCCTCTCAGCAATCCGAACTGTCCTTTGTAGTCTTCTGATATCCAATTTCATATCTGAACCAAACCAGACAGTTATTGAAGTGCAGAGTACAGACTCAATGACTGCTGATAGAACTGGATTAGCAGCGCCTGTTATCTGTGCAAACAAAGAATTTGTTTTCTTAGTTTTGTGCTGCATGACTCATGGTCGCAATAAATACAGTTCATATCTTTGGTTGCAATCAGGTTTTGTTTAATGGATTCTTGGTTAACTTTTCTTCAGGATGTGGGCCGAATGAAGATTGAGCTTTTTGCTGACATTGTTCCGAAGACTGCGGAAAACTTTCGGTAAGATTCCAGTTCCTTTCATGCATAAATGCTAGCAAGTGAAAGGGAGTGTTTTAATGCAAAATGCCCTTTTTTACCACATCCTACAATTTGAAGAACCAGGTAATTGCACTGAAAGATCTAGATTTTGATCTGTTCTTATTACACAGAGATGTGAATTTGTTTTTTGTTTTCCTTACAGGCAGTTTTGTACGGGAGAATTCAAGTAAGTCAGTCTCGGAATTTCAGTGGTTTAATTAAAGGCTGTGTTGCTTTATTTACATGTTACCCATAATCACACATTTTCCTAGAAGAAAGCACAATATTTTGTTACAGACAGTAGTCCAAATGATTTTTACTAAGCACTTTCTTCCTGATCCTGAAACACTGCCGGTCCTGTTCATTTGCATGTACATCCTTTTCCAATGCAGGAAGGACGGTGTTCCTGTCGGCTATAAAGGCAGCACATTTCATCGGTGAGACACTTTAGTCCATGTTGTATATTTAAAGGTGAAGTGTGTAATTTGTCTTTGTGAATACTTTTCTCCTAATCCATCTAAATATGCAAAGATAACCATAAGAAGATTGAAGATTTCCCTGAACAGTGTAAACACTGGCTCTGTGGCGCTTTTTGAGCAACATTGGCTCAACTAGATGTGTGTGTTTTGGGTTGGACTACTGTATATCTTTGGTGGACGGCAACAGTTGCTAAGATAGGATTGGTCAGAAACACTTTAAGGCGGGGCTTAGCAAAGGATCAGTTATTGATATCAAAAATAAGCATTTTCACTAGTAACTAGCGTTGTAATGTTACCAAAATTTAACGCCTGATTCACACATACAATGTGAGCGGAGCGTGAGCAGCACAGTTGTGTTTGGGCTTTCACAGGGGCTGCATCTCTACTGCGAGACAGAGCTGTGGCTCTGTGCAGAACATACAGGTATAACTAATAATAATAATTGAGAAATAACAGCATTTCTTAGTTAAAACACCTGACAAATCAGTGTTAGGTAAACTACTATTACGACAAGATGGCATGACACACTAACAGTAAATCGAAACATTAAAGGGATAATTCACCCGAAAATGAAAATTCTCTCACCATTTACTCACCCTCATGCCATCCCAGATGTGTATGACATTCTTTCTTCTGCTGAACGCAAACAAAGATTTTTAGAAGAATATCTCAGCTCTGTAGGTCCATACAATGCAAGTGGATGGTGATCAGTACCTTAAAGCTCCAAAGAGCACAGACAGCCGTGGTAAAATTAATACATTCGACTCCAGTGGTTAAATTAATGTCTTCTAAAGTGATATGATCGCTCTGGGTGAGAAACAGACCAATATTTAAGTCCTTTTCACTATACTTGTTTACTTCCTGTCACTCTCGATAAGAATATTTTAATTTTCCCAGTTATCAGCCAATATATTGTGCACCAATAGTATTGAGTTTCCTGCACTATTTGTGCTGTGGATAACTTGATGTATTTAGTTACCGAATGATAAAATAGGCAAAAATACCCTTTTCCCTCTCTCTGAAATAAAATGGCACTAAAATGTGTGTTTTGGTCTCTTAGAATGTGATCAAATGATTTATTGCTTTTGACTTCATTTATCAAACTAATATGAATGTCAGGTTCAGTGCAAACACTCTGATTTGCAATTGAAAACAGTTAAATATATGGCATAGGCCTTATGGTATTGTCTGTAAAAATTACGGTTAGAATTTGTAGTCAAGCATCACTGTGATTTTTAGGATCACTGGCCAGGTCATGAATATGTCTGAACATTTGGATCAGCTTTGTAAATTTCTGCTTTATTGCAATCAGTATTAATATGGCATTGTTTACAATTAAATTAACGGTGAAAAAGATTTGTTGGGCCAGAATAAGCATGATATCAAGCATCCCAAAATCAATCTGTTTACAGCTGAAGTGTGTCATTTTCGTGCCACTGGTGTCACCAAACCGAATTCAACAACAATGATTTTGCCCCGTCTTCCATCGCTTGTAGTCAATGACACTGTGTCGGACTGATAGTGCTACAGAGCCACAGTGTTTACAGTTTTCAACCTATGGATGGATGGATTACAGCTGATTCTCCATTTTAAGTTAAAATACATATTAAAGTATTTCGATATTGAAAAAAATGCATCACCTTTAAACTCAAATAAAAATGACCCAAATGCTTGAATTACCATTTGTACTTTTAATTTTGCAAGCTGCTAGTAATTCATAATGTCCATTGCACATGAAGTGTTTGAATGTTTGTTCTGTTCTTTTGTCAGAGTGATAAAGGACTTCATGATCCAGGGTGGTGATTTTGTCAATGTAAGTTTTGCATTGTGATCCAGATAATGAGATGAGATTATCTTCCAGGTGTATGGCTTTGACATGCTTCAGAAGTTATTTTCTTAAGTATAGCAAACAAAGCATGCCGATGGTTTGCTTACTGACTGCCATGCATGACTTCCATCTGTTCAAATACATAATAGAGTCTAAACGAAATATGTTGTCATCGTTTTGATGTGAACTTATATTTGCAACGACTTTGACTTTGGTATTTATGTCTTGATAATAGAGCTGAGCGATTATAGAAAAAACAAACAAACAAATAAACATTAAAAGGCTGTAAGTGTGCTAGAAGTAAAATACAGTTAAAGGACTAGTTCACCAAAAAATGTACATTTTGTCAATTAAAAATGAACCCAAAAGTATCGTAAATGAAGTCTATGTGGCTTGTGCGTCATATTCCAAGCCTTATGAAGGCATACGAAGTAATTTTTCAGTGAAATTCTTATGAGAGATTATCGTTCACGCAAGAACTTGTTGCACTGACTACTTTAATGGTACTGAAAGATACATAAAAATTTCAGCAAGATTTAGTATATTTTTTTGTTATGTAAATACCTACAGTATTTTCTTCTGTCAGATGTATCCTTTTAGAAATGAAAGTTAAGACATCAAGATGCTTTTGCCATTGGATGTAACATATCATTAAATAAATGCAGAAATGTTTATGCTTGTTTCAGGGGGTGGTAACCTTGTTTTCAGGCCCCATCAAACAACTGGAAGGAAAAAAAATTAATCTACAGTAAAAACTGTTACATTTGAGCGTTTCCATACATATGACTAAGCAATGCAAACTAAGGGGCTGTTTACACGACAACGTTTTCAACTAAAAACTGAAAACTTTTTATTCGTTTTGGCTGTTCATTTACACGACAACGGCGTTTTGGGGCCTGAAAACACAAACTTTTTAAAACGGGTTTCAGAGTGCAAGTTTTTGAAAACGATGCCGTTATCGTCTCTATGTAAACATACAAAAACGTGAATTTGTGAAAACGATGACGTCATGCGCACACGTATTACGTGTTCAGTCTATAGGCATGCCCGTGAGTACTTCAAAACAACGCGAGAGACATTCAAAACTACAATGGCGGACTACAGGACTGTGTTTGTGCTGCTCAAGATTTTGAGTTTATTGACGCTTCTCCAGCAAAGTACATTGTAGTAATAAAGCAACCTCATCATCCGTCCAGACAAAATTGCTTGATGCTTTCGCCATCTTCATTGTTTGTATTCACCGCTCTGTGGAAGAATGCTTATATGCGCAGGCGCCTAATGTTTCTTTACAAAGTGACATCGCCAACTACTGGCCTGGCATGCATAATACAGTGTTTTTAGTTGTATTCGCAGATCCGTGTGAACGGGGATCGTTTTGACAACGTTATTGTCTGTACGCAAAACGTTTCCATTTTTAGTACATCGTTGTCATGTAACCGTACCCTAAGTACCTTTACCTTTACTAAACATTTCTGATGTGACTTTTCAGTGGATGAGCTGAGGGCAAGATAAACAGGCTATAAGAATCATTGCTGTGTTTCAGTAATATATAATCGCATTACTTCACAAAGTAAACCAGTGTTTCCTCCTTAATCAGAGCTAATAGTGTGTAATTTTGATGCTCCGTTTAGGATACCTCTACATAGGTCATGACAAGGGTGGTTGTGGAGAACATTTTACAAGAAGTTTTTGGAAGATTCACTTAGTTTTAGTAGAGAGCGTGCTTACAAAATGTCCAGATCATTCAAATCTCTCTGGCCTCCTTGCACTAAGGGAATATTTCGGGTTCAATACAAGTTAAGCTCAATCGATGGCATATGTGGCATAATATAGTTTACCACAAAAATTTATTTTTATTCAGGAATAAACTGCTTAAAATGGTAGGTTGAAATGAATGCCATTAAAGTGTCAAGTTAAATGACCTCAGCAAATGTGTTTTAATGAATGTGCAGAAAACGTATAGTTTGGAGTGACAAAACTACAGGACGTCCAGCAGATTGTCACTATTGTGTCTGCCTCTAGAGGCTATTGAGTCCTACTGCAGTTTTAAGAGCATCTAGTTCAAACACACTTTTATGAGCAATTGCCGTCTGAGAGACCTACAGTAGTTGAGACTCGGTGCGTGAGATGCTAAACTTCTTTTCCTGCCCTTTCAGGGTGATGGCACTGGCATCTGCAGCATCTACAGAGGACCATTTGCAGATGAGAACTTCAGAATGAAACACTCCGGCCCAGGACTCTTGTCAATGGTAAAGCTGCCATACACAGGCTGTAAAAGAGAGTAAAATCTTAGAATAATGGTGCTTGAGTTTTCCATTTCATAGAGCACGGTTATCTCAACATGTCCGAGACATATTTCACTCCAAAATCAAAATAATGAGCATAAAGCCTGTTTTGGAACCATTAAGATTTTGTATTTATTTTAGTTTTTCATTGTGACAATTTACTAATTGCATGAATGCGCTCCTTCGTTGTCGTGGATCCAGCTGAACTTTTTCTACACATATAAATGGGTGTTTCTTAATCTTCAGGCAATTTCATGTCCCAGGGGTTGATTTTGATTAAATGTTAAACCAATATTAAAACCAACTTGGACATTTTTAACCAGGCATTCATCATTTATTTTTGGTACTTTTTAAGTGTCGTTTATGTTTAGATTTTACTTTTTAGCATTGTCCCGGACCCAAACTTTTAGTGCTAAAGTATTTCAATATTTATTGTGTAACCATGATTTTGATCAATTTTTCAAAAATTATGACTGTTCTGCAGTTGTGGCGTCATTTCCACCACACCAAACGATTTTGCCCCTAAGAAAGTTTTCTGTACTTGTTAACCAAACCAACAAAAGTATCTTTTCCAATCAAGCTGTAATTTTGCCAAATTATGCTAAAAGTGTGAAAACATGATTTAATTGTGTGTATTTAGGACACATAAAATGTTAGCTATGAAATTAGCCTGAGCATGACAAAGGAATCAGTCATTTTATTACCAAAAAAAAAAAAAAAGGCAATTTCCATCAGCCTCATTTCCAGCACAGATTTCTTTTAAACACAGTACAGTATTTTAGATGAGCTGGAAATTATATTGTGGTGGGAATTTTCATGACTTCCAGTAAAAAAGACAAAACTTACTGTAACGGGTTCAGGATGGGCAAAGAGGCAGCGGGAACCGGCAGAACAGTCAACTTTAATGACATAAAACACAGATGCACACACACAGCAGCTGCGTGTCTCTCTCTCTCTCTCGAGCTGGCGCCCCTGGCTCGTCTCAATCCCCCTCCCGGCTGATTAGGTGTCTCAGCGCCGACCGTGCACCCTCACGTCACAGCCACGCCCTCCACCTCTTCACAATTACATAAATCTCCTGAGAATCATGTACAAACTCTTTTGAACATAGTTTGTAGGAAAATTTAAAAAAAGAAAATTGTAAGAGAGTGAAATATGTTTTATCTCGACTTTACTTTCTAGAAATCCACAGTGCTGAAAATGCCCAAAGTTGATGAAATACTCAAATACGAAACGAGTATGTGTTTGTTAGTGATTACCGCAATGCAAAAAAATCTCATTCTCATTGCTGTAATGTGCCTCATTACCAATACAACTAACACTACCATGATGTATAAATATTTTTCAATTATAATATCATTGCTCATTTTCACATTACAGTAATGACAGTATTTTTTTCATATTAATAATATTGTTTAATCTAAGTTGCTTTCAGTCATGAAGTTAATGTTGTTGCTTTTTTTTTGAAGGCCAACAGTGGGCCAGGAACTAATGGCTGTCAGTTTTTCATTACCTGTACAAAGTGTGACTGGTTGGATGGGAAGCATGTGGTATTTGGTAAGTTGGACAAATCTAGTATAATGTACTATGATAATAATACACATTGTTCTTCATTAATTCCCTGTTTGTTTTTATTGTACTTGCAGGAAAAGTGGTGGATGGTTTGCTTGCCATGAGAAAAGTTGAGGTGAGTCTTATAAGTTTTCTGAGCCATGAATTATATGACTCAGTTTATTAGTGATTTTATTTATGATTTATCAATTAATTGATATGCCACATTGAAGGTCTGTCATACACAAACGTATTTGAGGACAATAATGAGAATTTATTTATCTATTTTTACATTTATTCTTATATCTCTTTAAATTTCTTGCACAGAACGTACCAACAGGACCCAACAACAAGCCCAAGCTGCCCATCGTTGTCGCCCAATGTGGAGAAATGTGATTTACTCCTTGAATTTTACACAACAGAAAAGGCATCTGACCAACATCATGAATTAGTTTTACATTGCATATTGTAAATGGCAACATGATCACAGTTTGTTTCGAAGCTGATTTCATCAATGACTCCACTTTCCTCTGGTGATTTTTGCAAATGTCTCTCAACAACAAAAGACAAACTTAAAAACCTCATCTTGAATTCAAGACAGAATTCTTTTTTGACATTTCAAAGGACATGGCTTTTGTTTTTGATCTCCCTTTTGAAATGGCTTTACTAAGACTGTTGACTCTGTTTTCTTAAATAAATTCTGACCCATGTTTTTTAAAGCTTTGAAACATTCTTTATTCCACCTCCTTAAAGCTCAAGACAGAATTGATATCACTTATAAATTAATTAAATCATCAAATTTTTTTGTGTTTATGATACTAAACCAACACCTTAAGTGGTACCCTACTCAATGCAAATTCCCTGAGTGTACTTCCTTTGTCTTCTTATAGCTACTTGCCCTAACCCACATCCTAAACCCAGAAACTCCTTCCCCCATCTCTTGGACTGTGTCCCACGGACACAAAAGGGCTCTTTCAGCTGAAGTGCAGGAAGAGTTTTGGGCTCGGTGGGAGGCTTGTTGGGTCAATGTTAAAGCTTGTCTTTATGTGGGACAACAGGGCCGGACCATTCACAATAAAATCACACTTCAACCAGGTCTTCTCAGCAGTGTCAGAAACATATTTGCATGACAATGGGGAAGGGGGTAGTTTGGGCCTGTCTCGTAACTAACCATGGTCTGTCTCAGTTACGGTCACTGAGTGCTTCCTTTTATAACGCTGTGAGAGAAACCATGGATATATTCAGGTTACTGATCTGTGTGTTTAAGGATGGTAGTGATTAAAGATATCCATACTTAATGCTTCTTGTTGGTGTTTGGTTTATAGATAGATAAAATTAAAAATTAAGTAAAATTATATAAATTAGACAGATAAATAGGAGTTGGAAAGACTTATGTTTGCTTCTATATGTTTGAGATAGAAATAGTTTTGTATTTACATAATCACCCATGGAAAAATAGATTTTAGAGCTAACAATGAGAATTTAAGACTACAAAGTAATTTCTCTCAATATTCCAAAACCATGTATTATTCATAATTGGAACTATTTGAAATATGTGCCACTGTGCAAATATGCATTTGTAAATGTTCACTGTTTACGTGTCAGGGAGTTTTTCCTTCTGAACATTAAAGTATTTAAATTAAAAAACGGTAGAAATATATATATATATATATATATATATATATATATATATATATTTTTTTTTTTTTTTTTTTTTTTTTCTTCTTGAATCGAGGAATATTTACCTCCTGTCTGGATTATAATACACTATCCACTTGCATGTCGGGAGGTTAATGGGGTCTTGTATTCTGGGTGGTGCCAATACTTCAAAGAACCAATCATGAGAAGATTTAACGTTATTTCCAAATGATTGATAGCCTATTTAACCAATGCACTCCAGTGAAACGAGTGACGTTCACTAGTCGCAAGACAATCGACAAATGGTATTAAGGAGTGGGTGGAGAGATGTGACAGAATATTGTTCGGCATCTATCACAGTCCGACCAGTTCGATCGGCAACGGGAGCGGAGAAAAGAAAGCGGAGAGCCCGAAGGCAGCAGCCCCCACCACCGCCGGCCCAGGTTACCATCTAGCACCGGGAAAACACACTAGAGAGCCACCGCCGGCTTCACAAACAAGAAAACAACATGAGCAGCGAGGCCGAGACACAGCAGCAGCCGCAGCCTGCCGCCGACGCGGAGAGCCCGTCCAGCCCGGCAGCCGCAGCTACCGCGGGGGATAAGAAGGTCATCGGTAAGCCCGTCAGTCAAACCTCCGCCTGTATGACTGCGATAGTCGTATATTTAAATGAATATCTAGTCTACCGGGTTCTTTAACGCGCCATTGTTTGAGGAGTTTAAAACAAATTGCATAATAACGAATCTTTTAGTCAGGGACAGCGCGTGGCCTGTCCACCACCGTGTGGTGTCGTTTATTCAGCCGATGAAATGCATTTTATTACCGTGTGGCGACCAGCCCAGTTTTTAAATATTTTGTTTCTTTTATGTATTAATGTTGTTAAAACTTAAAACGTTGAACGGACTCGGTCGGTTTAAAAACTCGTTCGCGTGCCGCGTTCCATCACATCCGCGTGCAGACTGAGAACCCGCCATGACGCGTGCTCGAGCGCGCGGCCTGCTCCAGGAGAACGCGCGGCACACCGTGATTCTGATCACACAGTGCGAAGGTTCACTAAACATCAGAAACTTCCGAGTAGATTATTATTAATACATTTCAATGGACCTTTGATATTTAATCAAAGCAGAGGGTTCGTGTGTAATTCGTTAGAAAAACCTTTTAACATAAATGGTCCCATTTTATCCATGAACGATTTCTACACGTTCTGATGTTGCATGAAAAAGGCCCAAATGCATTTATTGACCGATCAGTCCGTCGATGTTGTGACCATGAGCTTGGCCTTGATCGTGACACGACCCTGGCCATCTTCAGAGAGTCACGAAATGCCTCGGGTAATACGAGGCCAATATTCGTGGTGGTGTTTGTTTTTTTTTTTTTTTTTGGTTTTTTTTTTTGTATGTGTGAGCTATGTCGATTCGAAACCAAATCGGTGAGTTTTAACTTGATGTACGGGTTTGTTTAGCATGCTTGCTTGGATAAGCCAGCCTAAGCTCTTTCTCTTTGTTCATGTGGAACGTTTCACGCGGCGTGTATACGTGTCCTTGTCTCCATTAACGCCTTAAGTGCGTCCTCTTTACGGCGCTATCATCAGAACCACGATTCTTACAGAAAAATTCTAACGATAGGTACTTGCACATTCACACTAATCATCTGACTCACAATCCCCCATATAAAATGTCCGCCATAGTGTTTGGATGATTGACGCGTCTTTTGTCTCAGCTGTTGCTGATAGAAATGCGCTACGGGCATTTAACCAGAAACCCCGATCACCGGTTAACCGGTGAATAAATAAACTCTTAGTACGTTTCTTGTGTCCTGTATTTATTATTGGAGAGTCTTGGTTGTTTGGCTTCGATCCAGCCACATGGCTGAGGCTAATGTGCTAACTACGGTTAGCATCTCAACAACATCACTTTACTACGCGTTCAGATACTTCAGTACTGGCGCACGCGAAATACGTCTTCAGCGAATGGCTGGCGCTTTTGACTTTTTTTTTTTTTTTTTTTCTCCATAAAGCTTTTTATTTTATTATTACTATTACACTAGTACTTTTTTTTTTAATTTTTTTTTTTTTTAAATAGCAAGTATTCAAAAAAACGGAATAGTGTCAATTTCCAAGTACTTATTACAGTAGTCACTGGTATTTATCCAATAATCACTTGTACTTATTTATTGGATACTGGTACTTACTCCAATTGTTACCAGTAACATTTTCTATCTCTGTATTAACAACTGCCTTTTTACTTGTCTAATGTAGTGACTAGTCAGAACAAAAATAGTGATACTATTAACAATTGGAATAGATACTAGTGTCTAATAAATATGTATCCCAATAGAATTCAGTGGCAGAAATCTTCAGTTTGTAATAGTAAAATTAAAAAAGACTAGTTTCTTGTAACAAAAATAGATACTAGTAAGCTTTAAGGAATACATGTCAAAAGTGCTTGCCATATTCAGTGTGAATGTTTAGGTCACTTTTTATTTTTTTTTTACCAAAAATCATAAGGAACAATTAGCGATATTATTTTCATGCCTTTTTTTTTGTCTCCCCAAATAATAGTACACATTAGTACTAGTAAATATGCATATTATTATATAATATTACTATTTCTTTTTATTTATATTTAATTTCTTATTTCTGGTTTTTGAATTTGGGGTGAAATATGAACATGTTCTTGACTGATTTCGTGAGATTCAGTCAAAGAGAACCCCTTCCCGTGCAACATTTTTGGCCATCTTTAGAGTCTAATCTAGACAAACTGTAATGTCTCATTCACTTAAACTCCTTCCTCTTTACCTTGTTTCATTCTGTGGTCAATATTTCAGTCAACATATCACATAGGAGGTTAATAATGTGAACTCTGTGGACTCGTGTTAGCCATCAGGACCTTTCATGGTGGCTCTTCTGATGAGAGCAGCTGCCTCGACATCACAGGCTATTTAAAGCACCACAGTTGGAGGTTATAAATAGATAGCTTGAAATTAACTCGCCATGGATGGTTTAAATGGCTTTGCCAGTTTGATGCATCTGTCACAGAAATGTCAGTTTTAAGCAGAGTTGCACGCGCACACACACAAATCAACTTTGTTGTCTTTTCTCTTTGTAGCAACAAAAGTCCTGGGGACAGTGAAATGGTTCAATGTTAGGAACGGCTACGGTTTCATCAACAGGTAAATATAACATTCAGCCTCTAAAGACTCTTGCTAATATAATATGTGGGTCAGGGAACATCCACAATCCTATTACAGCCTTTATATGCTTACAAAGCCAGATTTTACTTGCAATAACATGCTGTTATTTATTCACATATTTATAGACCCTATAGTCTGTTAGGGTGTGTTCACACTTGGCAGGTTTGGATCGATTAAAATTAACTCTGGTGCGATTGCTCTGTTAGTGCGGTTCATTTGAACAAGTGTGAACGCTGTCACCCGAACCTTGGTGCGCACCAAACAAGCGGACTGAGACCGCCTGAAAAGTGGGTCTCGGTCCGCTTCCAAACGAACTCTGGTGCGGTTCGATTGATATATGAACGCAACATGGACCAAAGATGTCTAAATGGACCAAAAAACAGTAGGTAAGTTGCCTAATACTGACCTCAAGCATACCTGGTTCTTCTCATCATAGGAGCTATGTTGCCCATTACAGTTCGGTATAGGCGTCGGAACCGCCGTCAGCCATCCTTGCAGCATATCTTTTGTGTGTGCAGCGGAGGAATTCCTGGTGCTGTTTTGACTCCTTTACACATTTTATTAGCTCTTTGTTCTCAGCTGGTAAAAATACCACCATGTATACATATATAAATATAACGGGCACATTTCACCCAGCATTGTTTTGGATGTTTGGCAAGTTCTGTCAAAAAATATACGTCATAAAAGCTGTCCAATCAGGTTGTGACTCTTCCCTGATGCCTTTGGTTTTGTATCGTTAGGTTCTGTGTTAAAAATGCCAGTGTGAAAGCTAAACGAACCAGGACTAAATTTTCTTTTTTGGTCCGGACCAAGAGAACCGAACTACAAGTGTGAACGCACCCTTATAGGCCATATGCCACTGTACACCTACAAGTTGCCATTTTTGAAACATAGCAGATATACTCCATTATTGTCATTTACCTCTCTCTGAACTTTTTCAGGAATGACACAAAGGAAGATGTCTTTGTACACCAGGTAATTTTTTTTTTTTTTCTTCTAATTGTCACCATAACAAACATGCACATACCCAGGTTATTTAGAGGAAGACATCATTTTCTGATTGGTCTTTTTATGCATCTAGACTGCCATAAAGAAGAACAATCCAAGGAAATATCTTCGTAGCGTTGGGGATGGAGAGACTGTGGAGTTTGATGTCGTAGAGGGGGAGAAGGTGAGCTTGAATCTTAATAGTTTGTGTCATTTAGAGCTTCACTAATAAAATCGTCCTTCTGATTCAAGGCATTGGATGGCTTGGTGTATATTTGTGAACACTGTAGTAACCGTTAGTGTTGGGAAAAACATCTTAGGTTGTGTGGTTCTCTCTGGTTGCACGCAACAAACATGTAGCGCAACTGTTGTAGGTTAATTCACAAATGGCAGATATTGAGTTGGGTTTTTCAATGAATCTGTCAGTCTCGCTCATGTCCAACTCAAAATAGAGAACTATGTACTTAAGGTCCATGTGACTTAACCTAGAAACATACTCAACACAAGTACGTAGCTTTCAGCGCTTGGCTAACGTATTGCCAACTTGGGATGTGTGGAATGATGAATTTCACTGACGTTTAAACAAAGATTTGAGTTAACTAGTCTACAAAGAACCACTTGGAAAACAGTCTAAAACATTGTGTTTATGCAACCCATTTAAAATACTTAAAGGTGCAATATGTAAAATTTTTCATGGAATATTCGCCTTTTTTTGCCAATGTGTGAACGGCCTGTAACGCAACTTAAATGAGCCCTTCCTGGACTTCCTAGGTTGCCTATTAAAGCCTGTAGACTAATTTTCATGCGAAGGGAGTGGGTCGCTTTTGCCGGGAAAATCCAAAGGATGTGACGTTTGTGCGCACTCCCGAGAGCCTTGCCTCTGTGCGTCTGTTCCGCTATTCAACAGCAAACTGCAACACATCTTAGAGATGGAATCCAGCAAACGTCCAGCTCCCAGCACAACACTGACTCCTACATAAACTCTGAGTAAGCCCCAAAAAACCCCCCCATTTATCTACTGAATCCTGTCTGGCTAAGCGGGAACGTGGTCAAGCGAAAACTAGAGTGAACATAAGCAGGGTATTTGATTCCTGGAGGCACCTTTGTTCGGTTTTTGGGATCAGAACTGACCCATGTGACAGGTGAGCTTGCATAACTGCAAAGCATGTGAAATATAGTGCCATAAGGATTGATCTGTGTAATTTTAGCTAACTTGATCTTGCCTGCTAACGCTGACGAATTGCAAGCTACCTTGCATCGTAACTTTCAAATAATTTCAACGATCTTCTCTTTATACTAAACGTCAGGTATGCTGATTCACAGTAACTGACAATGTTAATCTGTAATTCAGCAAGGTAAACTACAATAATACATTAAATGAATGCTAGACAATGTTGAATATAATGCAGAAAGCTCCATTCATTAGTGTAACGTAACTTGGTTATACAGAAAATATATACAATCTATAATTATAAAACAATAGCGCATCGATATATCAAAATGACAGTTGTGATGGAATCGCATCAATACTGAATTGTCAATATATTTATAATGTACAGTCTATTTTATAAACAGCTACTGTCATCCACCAAATTTAGCTAACAGCTATTGATAAAGCTGGCTAGCTAGCTAACGCCGACATTGACTGCATTTATACGATAGCCTATGTATCATGCAAAGAAAAGTGATTACTTCAAACTACAGTCTCACATAGTCAGACCTATATCCACACATTGTTTTAGCCCTGTTCCAGCACTGGAGAGTCAAATATAATATGCAGTCTCAAAGTTTAAAGTAAAACATTCATAACTGTGTCATTTTAATTATGCTACCACATCTGTCAGCTTGATGCCGGTGAATAACGTTGTCGCTGTGTACGTTACGTCATTTGTTTTGGTTGATGTCCCTATGGACTGTGCGCGCGAGCACCAGCATGAGCAACAGGTAGCTGGCTCCAGTTCACTTAACGCCCACAGGTGTCATTAATAACAAGGGTTTCTGAATCTTACATACTGCACCTTTAATCTACTCCAACAGCGAAATTCGACAATAAATTCAGCTGAAAACTGACACTTGCCGATTAAGAATGGTGGAGGGGTGACAAACATACAGACTCAACGCAACTCACTCTCTGATTTCCTGTCACGTGGATCTCACTGAAATAACAGGCCAATTGTGGCCTCACCACAATTCAACACTACAACGTGCAAAATTAGCATGCGTTATATATATGCCGATGTGTAGTTTGAGATCGCTAGAGTTGTTTTTTTTTGTCTAATGCTATTTTTAAAATAAAGTTACATTAAAATGTTACCAAAGCATATATGGTTTGAAATACTAAATATTTCCTCAAAACTTCTTAGTCGTAAAAAGTTTTTTTTTTTTTTTTGTATTTATTAGGACCACTTGGTGCTTTCTCATGTACTTAAAGGATTATTAATGGAGTCATTAAGTGGAATCCGAATCAAAATCTTTATATTCCCATCTCTAATGTCTGAGTATGATGGTGATATTGATTTAAATATCTAATTTCTGCCCAGACTTGAGAGCAGCATATTTATAGACAGTTCCTCTACTTTGCTTCCATTATCTAGACCAAATGTGTGTCTACTGAATGAGACATTTGGTAAACGGCGCCTCTTTGTTCTTTCAGGGTGCTGAGGCAGCCAACGTTACAGGCCCGGGTGGCGTCCCTGTGCAGGGAAGCAAATACGCAGCTGACAGGAACCGGTACAGGCGGTACCCACGCAGGAGGGGCCCCCCTCGCGACTACCAGGATAACTACCAGAGTGACGGGGAGGGAGAGGGGCATGAGAAGAGGGAAGAGGGAGAGAACCCCCCTGAGGGTGAGATGCAGCAGCAGCGTAGACCCACCTACCCCGGCAGACGACGCTACCCACAGTACTTTGTGAGAAGGCGCTATGGCAGACGTCCGCCCTATACCAATGCACCACAGAGAGGAGAAATGATTGAGGTGGATAACTTACTTTCACACTAAATAACCCCAAAACAAGTCTCTTTTAAATGTTTCTTCAACATGACTATTTGAGTTTAAAGTTCACTGTTTTTGACTTCTAGGTTGGGGAAGGTGATGAGATCCAGGGTGCTTCAGACCAGGGCAACAAACCAATGAGGCAGAACTACTACAGAGGCTTCCGACCAAGGTTCAGACCCAGGTTTGCATGTTGTGTTCACAAATGTGAGACAGCAACATGAACAGGGTTGAAATTAGGACTGGGTGATGGGTCATTGACACGAGGTTTTCTAAATCGATAAAAATGAGAAGTCTTTAAATGTGTCAAGTTTGTAAAAATTTAATCTTTGTGTCCAAGTTGGTTTCACCGATTTGAGAAACAATTTTCTAAAAAAAAAAAAATAAATAAATTATTTAAAGGTGCTGCATGTGCCTTTATTACCTGTTAGGTATCACTGAAATAGGTGCCATAAAATATCACACCTGTCTCAATAACAGCCCTAGGCTCTGTAAACAGCGGAGTGAAAGATGGCTGCAGTCAGTTTGTTTAGCCAATCAGAAGACTTTCTGCCTGTTGGTCATTGTGAGTGTTCACAGGTGAGCCCATATTTGCTTGGCATATGGTACTTATACATCCTGCTCAAGGGAAACACTCGGGGGTCGTATGGCTAAATGCCCAGGGGGACCCATCACCCTCCGTCTGTCCTAATACAATGGTCTAGTGTGTGTGTGTACGCATGTCTTTCGGATGCAGGGTTTTGGAAAGAGGGGGCATGGCTAATCAACCGCAAGTCTGGTGGAAGTTCCAAAATTACTAATGTCTTACAGCACCTTAAATTACTTTAAAAATGTTATGTGGTGTAACCAAGTAAAAGGTAATAAAATGCTTTCCTTGCACCTTTAATACACGAAAGTGTATGCAACTTAATCATTCATTTAAAAAAAAAAAGTGTTACAAATATCATGAATTTTTCAGTGAAGTATTTTTACACCAAATGACATGAACAAAATGTGCCTTTCATAAAAATGTCATTATATTGATACATTTTTTTTTAACTTCAGGCAGTATTGAAGGTGTAAAGATTCATTTATTTTTGTTACATGACGACAAATGCTACCTACATTTGTTACACCATATGACTTTGATTTGTAGGACAAAATCTTTTCCGATATTAACCCTCCCATTGTCTTAGGGTCATTTTTGACCCAGTACAGGTGAATGTTAAAAATACTGTATAGTTTTTTACATAGTAGTTTACATTAGTGGGAAGGAAAGGATTTGCTGCAATGGACGTGCAAAGTGGGCCCATTTTGAATGCTGGTAAAGGCAATAGAGATTTATTTTTAAAATAGGCATGTATTAAAATGTTTAAACTCTAAAATACACTGATTTTCTACAACCAGAATAAATCAGAAGTTGTTTTATAGTTGTTATAAAATGCCAAAAGTGATTTGGCCAAGGATGTCTCAATGTACATTTATTGCAATGTTTGCAAAGTTTATTTTGCAAGTGGTAACATGTAACAGAGTTAAACATAAAAAATAAAAAAAAAATTCCTGTTATACACTTTGGGACCAGAATAAAACAGATTTTCATTAAGGGGGGTCTTTAGTGGCGTTGTACACTAATCAAGAATTTCTGCATTTTGAATGGTTTTAATACATCAAAAATTACCTGAAGGACAAAATGAGGGTGCCGTTTCTAAAAACAATAGGAGGTTAATACATTTTAAAATAAAACTGGTTCACTGGTTTTAAGAAATAATATAAAATTATCACTTATTCCAACTTTTATTTTTTCCCCCAAGAATGTGTGTGGTTTTTTTTTGAGAATTTTTGTTGTCTCCGGATGGTTACACCACAACAGTTTTTTACTTTAAAAATGAGTTGGAACTCAGTTCTTGAAATCATGTTTATCAGAATTATATTCAAGTTGTTGTTTTTGTGTGAATTGGATTTGTAATTTATATAATAAAAAAAAACTTAAGTAGTCTGGACAAATATAAGCGACTCATCATCGACCCATATCAAGTATTCTAATTTTTGCTGTCGATGTAAGCGTCGTTAATATGAATTTAATGAGCTTTTCGCTGTTAGACTTCCTTAAGATTAAGACTGACTAGTTTTGTGAACCCTCGTCTTGCCACTTGCGTGTATGAGAGCATTAAGACGTTTTAATAATAGTGTCTTATTTAAACTCAATTCAAGCGGCAAAAATGCCATCAGAGCTGGTATGTTTCATTTTCATAAATCAGTTTAAACTTTCAGTTTGTGAAGTAATTCAAAACGAACTCAAGGATTGTTTTTCTTTTTTTTGTGTCATCACTTAAATGTTCACAATCTCTTTGTGGCATTTATATTAAGTATTATATATTTACATGTTTTAGTAAATGCAGTAATAAAGCATTTTATCTACATATGAAAATGATTAAATGGCATGTTCATTTAGTGAAACAGTAGAAAACAGTTAACATTACAATAGCTGTTTGATTTAATGGTGGTTTATAAGAGGAAAAAAACCTTTTTAACCTTTCTCAATGTTTATGAAGCATCACGCCCAAACCAAAATTATCCATAATTCTAAATTTTGGTACTTTGCGTATTCTCATAAGATTTATTTATATTTGAAGTGCATTAGTGCTTGGTGTACAGCAAGTTCCTAACATCACCCTGTATGTGTCCCACAGGGGTCCCCCCCGTCCCCGGCCGGTGCGGGAAGGGGAGGAAGATAAGGAGAACCAGGGCGAGGGTGGGCAGAACCAGGAGCCCCGTCAGCGCCGCTACCGCCGCAACTTCAACTACCGCCGCAGACGGCCCCAGACGACCAAGCTTCAAGACGGCAAGGACAGCAAGGCAGCAGATGCATCAGCTGACAAATCAGCCGCTCCCGAAGCCGAACAGGGCGGAGCAGAGTAACCGTCACCGGCTTGACCATCTAGACCATCCGGCCGGGTGGGTGCTCATTGGCTTTCTCCATGTCAAATGATGTGTATTAACAGAACTGCCATTATGCATCATGGTAGTATTAGTTGTACTAACTTTAATTTATGCTGATTAAAATAAAAATCATTATACTACATCGTTTTTCTTAAAGTAATGAGAATCACCATTGAGAATAATATTAGTAACTTAAATAAGCTGTCTGGATACATTACAGTAATGAGAATGTGGGAAGATGTGTTAAGTTGTCATTGTTGCAATGCAAAGAAATTTGAATGTTCTGAAAATAGGCTTTATTTTCTGGATGAGCCAGACATGTTTTCATGAGATTCACCCTTTTTAATGGCATTGTGTTTTGATAAAGCTATAATTATGTGTGGCAGTAGAAAGGGAGGGGATGGATTCTGTGGTGTCTGGCCATCGTGGTGTTTCAGCTTCAGTTTGCACTTTTCATTGATGGGAAGGCTAGATGATAATACAGTGGATTTGATTTCACAGACTGTCTGTCCTGGCATACACGTTTGTGTCTGTGCTATTAGCACATTGAGCAAGTTTTAAAAGTAGTTTGAAATGCTAACATTTCTCTCTCTTGTTTGCAGTTTTGTCAAGAAGAAACATCCAAGATCTGAGCAATAAGAAATGACTTGTCGATCGTCTAAGCTTGCAAAAATGCATTTCGACCAGATTACCACCGATTGCCTGCAGACTCTATGCAGACCTGTTTTATTTCCATTATTTTTATGTGACAGCTAAAAGTTTTGGGGGAAACAGCAGATGTTTTTCTAAATCGGTCTTAAGTTTTTACACCAAATGGTTTTTAAAAGTAATTTGATATCTGGTCAGTTTGACATTTTTAAATAACTTTTTATGTATCCAAAACATGAATTTTAACAAGGCAAGCTCAAATAAAATCAGAAACAGTTCCTCTAGTATGTGTGGTGTTTGATGTTTTAACAGTTTTTGAGGTCTGCTTAAATTGGAGTTTGCGTTCTCATTATTAGCACATTTACATCCATTTCAAATGGGAGAGTTCACTGCTAAAAAGACAACTGTCATTTTTCATTTAAAAGATGTTAGTCAGAATTACAACCCGTCACATTTCATGTTACAATGAAAGTGAATGGTGACGCACACATTCTGACAAAGTTTTTTTTTTTTGTGTGTGTGTTCCACAGAATAAAAATCAAATATGTTTGGAACAACATGAGGGTGAGTAAAAAGTCTTTGGAGTGTCAGCTGAGTGAACTTCTGTGTCAGATGTTTGTTCAGTGGTGTAGTTTTAGAGTTCAGTCAGACATCAGTCTCGTTGCGGAGTTGCTCCATAAGCTGTTTGTTTCGCTCCATGGCAGTTTGGTTGGTGATTCTGAGTGGCACAGTTGGCAGGGAACCAGCCTCTCTCCCCAGCTCTCATTCGCACTTCATGACACCAAACTGCAACACGGAGAGCCAATCACACTAGTGGGTGATAAAGTCCATGATTTTTAGTGCAGTTACATCCAGTTGGTATTGCAGTAATTGAGTTTCTGACTTGATGAATTTTTTTGAAAGCTCTCGACGCCTTGACAGTTGTGATCTTAATGGTTAAAGGTATTCCAGTAGCAACCTCTCATATTTTCATAGCCAGTGTAACCTGGTGCACTTTATTCAATATTTATGTAGTGTAGTATTTTGCTGGTACTGACAAAAGTGCACATTACAGCTCTCAAAATGGCTGAGAAACCAAGTGTTTAAATTTTTTTTTTTTTTTTTTTTTTTTTGTTCAAGTCTACAGGAAGATGCAACACAAATATAATCCAAAAAGTACTGTTCTATTGTTTATTGAAAAGAACATAACTGTTGGTTAACAAAAGTGCATTAAATGATAAAGCCAATTCATGTTCTCAAGGAAAACGAAAAATGCTTCAATAGACGGTTTTTTTTTTTGTTTTTTTTTTTTAACTTTGTGTTGTGTGGTATAATGGTGAAAAAGTACTACCCCTGTGAATCAAGCTTCAAAATACTGGCAGTACCAGAGTTTCTTTAAATTAGTTATGTACTGTGGTAACTGCCCAAAACATTAGTCACCATCAGTGCTTGGCACGCATCTAAAATTTGAAATGCACATTTTATCATTTGAATTATGCATTTTTCATAAATTCGACAAAGTTAGTGCACATGGATCTGTTTTGTTTCGAGCTTCCTGTTGAGTCAGAAGATGCAATTGCAGTAATTCTGATACAACATGAAGAGCATTATTAGGGTGAGGATTAATTTTTTTTTTTTTTTTTTTTTAAGCCTCCATGCTTACCCTCCACTTCCTGTAGGACAATGACTCTGCCTGCTGCAGGCTCAGCTCATCTGGTGCTTTTGGCATGTAGGCTTTAGTAGCTTCATACTGAGACAAGTCTTCCACCCCCAAACAAAAATGACGTGTTAATGATTTGATTCCTTGAAGATAACAGCTCTAAGCTAGAGAAATGGGGATTGGCTCCCAGGCAGGATTTTGATGATAAATTACCTTTAAACTATTCCTTTAAGTTTGAGAATAATTCTAATTACATTCAAGGATGTTTACTTATTTTTAGTGTAGCATTGAATCAGACTCACCAGTGGTGCTGTTTTGCTTGAGATCACAAAAAGCTGCAACCCAACAGGCTTTGTCCAGCCTATGAAACATGTCAGAGAAGTACAACTAAAAAGAGTGCAAGTTTCTTCTTTGGAGCACAAAAGATGTTAGGCTGATTGTAAGCTTCAGTCACTTTTCACTTTCATTGTACTGGACGAAGACTGGTGATGAATAACTTATAAACAAGTTGCAAAAATCGTGGTTACAGTAAGGCGTTTGTAATTGATGTATGCAGGGCAGCATGAATGTTGAAATACACAATGTTTGGAAAGTATAGCCTACAGACTTCGACATTATACTTAGGAGACTAATGTGATATAACTCAACACTGACAGGGTCAGTAAGTACGAGTATCATCTGTTCAGCGCAGCCATCACTGTTTGGACTCATCACCAGTTTCAGATTGAGTTTAGAGTCTGTCATCTCCTTTTCCACCTCCACATTCTCCACAGTGGTGTAGTCCAACACCACATAAATCTCCTCACTAGATAAGTAGTGTTACTGATACATACATGCACCTCCCAACATCATAATCCTTAATATAACTGCTCTGAGACCCATTAAGTAGTAGAGCACTTATGTACAGTGCATTCATAAAGTATTCAGACCCCTTCATTTTTTTTCTTCACATTTTATGTTGCAGCCTTATGCTAAAATGCTTTTAATAATTTATTTCAATCTACACTCCATACCCCATAATGACAAATTAAAAACCACATTTTAGAAAAGGTTTCAAATTTATAAAAAAAAACAACTGAAAAATCACATTGACATAAGTATTCAGACACTTAACTCAGTACTTCGTTGAAGCACCTTTGGCAGCTATTACAGCCTTACGTCTTTTTGGGTATGATGTGACAAGCTTTGCACAACTGGATTTGGGGATTTTCTGCCATTCTTCTCTGCAGATCATCTCAAGCTCGGTCAGGTTGTATGGGACCATCAGTGGACAGCCATTTTCAGGTCTCTCCAGAGATGTTTGATTGGGTTCAAGTCCGGGCTCTGGCTGGGCCACTTGAGGACATTCACAGAGTTGTCTTGGCTGTGTGCTTAGGGTCATTGTCCTGTTGGAAGGTGAACCTTTGGCCCAGTCTGAGGTCCTGAGCGCTCTGGACCCGGTTTTCATTACAGAGATATCTCTGTATTTTGCTGTGTTCAGATTTCCTTTAACCCTGACCAGTCCCCTATTCCCTGCAGCTGAAAAACACCCCCACAGCATGATGCTACCACCACCATGCTTCACCGTTGGGATGGTATTGCGCAGGTGATGAGCGGTGCCTGGTTTCCTCCAGACATGACGCTTGGAATTGAGGCCAAACAGTTCAATCTTCATTTCATCAGACCAGAGTATCTCGTTCCTCATAGTCAGAGTACTTTAGGTGCTTTTTTGCAAATTCCAAGCGGGCTTTCATTTGTCTTGCACTGAGGAGAGGCTTCCGTCTGGACACTCTGCCATAAAGCCCAGATCAGTGGAGTGTTACAGTGATTGTTGTCCTTCTGCAAGTTTCTCCCATCTCTAGGAAGAGTCCTGGTTGTTCCAAACTTCTTCCATTTAAGAATTATGGAGGCCACTGTACTCTTGGGAACCTTCGATGCAGCTGAAATGTTTTTGTAGCCTTCCCCAGATCTGTGCCTTGACACAATCCAGTCTCTGAGCTCTGTAGGCAGTTCCTTTGACCTCATGGCTTGGTTTTTGCTCTGATATGCATTTTCAGCTGAGACACCTTATATAGACAGGTGTGTGCCTTTCTAAATCATGTCCAGTCAATTGAATTAGCCACAGGTGGACTCCAATCAAAGTGTAGAAACATCTCAAAGATGGTCCAGAGAAATGGGATGCACCTGAGCTAAATTTCAAGTGTCATAGCAAAGGGTCTGAATACTTATATCAATGTAATATTTCAGTTTTTTCTTTTTAATAAATTTTCTAAGTTATCAAAATCTAGATTTTGCTGTGTTATTATGGGGTATGGAGTGTAGATTGATGTGAAAAAAATAATAATAATAATTTAAAGCATTTTAACATAAGGCTGCAACATAACAAAATGTGAAAAAAATGAAGGGGTCTGAATACTGAAGCTCCTTTTTACACGTAAATTACTCCTAATTGTTTCAGATATTTATGAAATGTTCATGAATGAGGCCCCATGAGTGTACATTAAATGTAGTTGTAATTGAGCGTCACTAGTCTGACCTCTTTTTCTTGGTGACAATGAGCACATCATTAAAGAGGAACAGGTAGTGGCACTCGTAGCTGAAAGCCTTCCGGAAGCTACTGAGATCTTCAGTGTACACAGCCAGCTCTCCGCTCTTCTTCAGCCAGCAAGAAGACAACACCAATGGGAAAGGCTGATACACAAGTATCAGAACAGAACAAAAGGCATATTTTAGTGCAAAACTTAGTGTCATGAAACCCCCTTGGTAAAAATGTGGGAGGACGGGAAGGGACAAGCTAATTCCAAAACACACAAACAACAGGGATGGCTGAACATCACATTACGAGTGGAGATTAAAACAAGAGTTTTGGGACACTGTGCTGTACATCAATCATGGGACAAGTGAAGACGATAGAACAGTTTGCAAATCGGCAAAAAAGATTTGGATGATTGGATGTTTCACTCTTGAGAATGAAGTGAGAACAGCAGAGCATAAATTACCATCAGAACCAGCACAGCTTTGAGACTTCACACGAATTCATGGATATTTATTCTTATAAGGAGAGTTTTGAATTAAATACAAGTTATTTTCTATTGACATCATTTGTCTCATCCCTCTTTTTCACTTGTCTGTGTAAAAGTATCCAGTATTTGAACTCCACTGTCATGACGACAAAATGCTGGTAAACCATGTAGGCGTAAACCCCAGAAATGTTCGCACAATGTAAAGGATGCAAAAAAGTGTGCTGACATGAAATCCTTTTTACGTGTAAATTACTCCCAATTTTTTTTTTATATTTACAACATTTTCATGAATGAGGCCCCATGTTGTAATTGAGCGTCACTAGTCTGACCTCTTTTTCTTGGTGACGATGAGCGCATCATTAAAGAGGAACAGGTAGTAGCTCTTGTAGCTGAAAGCCTTCAGGAAGATACTGAGATCTTCAGTGTACACGGCCAGCACTCAGCTCTTCTTCAGCCAGCAAGAAGAAGACACCAACCGAGTTTTCGGTTTTCATCGTCTTCTGTTTTTGAACAAGCCGTGTTGTCCCGTCCATGTTTGACATGATGAAATATACACACCGTCTAAACAGAACTGCCTCATACACAGCTGCTTCATGTTTGGAGCGCGACAGCGGCCGGCCAACAGACATGCTCGCTGCGGTGCGATTGTAGACTGTGGTCCATTCTGTCGAGTGATTTCGATCTCACATCGGTGTTTTGTGTAAAAGCCTCTTGCATTTCTCTTACCCGAGTGCCTTTGAAGTCTTGCGCCTGCCCAGAACAGCTATTATTATGTCCATAAGTTTGAATTCTCCGCTAATGTGAGCTCATACATGAATCAGTGCAGTGATTGGATAGAAGCGTTCCTTCTCATGAATAATGTGGACAAACCCTCAGACAGGGTTCCCACTGTTTTCAAAGCACCATTTTCCAGGACATTCTCCGTGCCCAACAAGTGATGGGTCCATTTAAACCACGATTTTATTTTGCTGTTTCTGTGCGTTTTTGACGGTAGTTTCTCATCTCCAGATAAGCATTTTGCTACATAATGTAATTATTAATCCCAGTAAAGCTGTGATTTAATTAAAAAAATACATAGTCTGTATGTGCAGCACATTTCAGAGTGCTCTTTCCTCTCTCATCTCACAAACACAAGAGCACCCGTGATGGTCATGATGAGCTGTTTCCAGTGTATGAGCATCCAGCTTTACACATTCATTTTTAAGCGAATCACTTGGATATTATATATTTATTTAATCACATACGTTTGCAGTTTAATTATCACACTAGGACATATGGTAATTTTAATGTGTTCCTCCAAATTTAAATTCATCCAAATATGTCATATTTCATCACTTTCTGCATTTTACAGCTAATGCCATTTTTATACTAGATTCTGTGATTCTGTCCATGTTTTCCTCATACTGCATGTGGTAATCGTGGTATAAGCTGACTCCAGTCGTTGAATTATTAATATTGATTCACATCCCGAGGTATTAAGGCCAAATCACCATGCTACCAACCCAGGGTGTGAATGAATAAAAAATAAATAAAAAACAATCAGTGGTCCGACCGTCATCGTTGTCTAAAGTTTATCACTCAAACGTTTTCCGGTTAACGGTCATGTTGGAACGGAAAAAAGATCGTATTTTGTACTATATCAATAATTGAACCATTTCATCGGCACGAAGCAGAGATGACAGCAGATGAGCAGAGAATGTATGTGACGGATACGTTCACCAAAATATTTTCCAGGACATTTAGGTATTTTTTGTATTTTCCATGACTCTTCCATGACTGGAAAACTGCACTGCAACTTTTGTTATAGATCGCACTGGTACGACTACAGAGTTGGCCAAAGCGTTCTCTGAATATGTGCTGCCGTTTTCTGTTGCTTTGGAGAAACACCAAACTCTCCTAAAGCAGAAAACAAAACAGCGTTTCCCAATATCAGGACTAATTAATTATCAACGCAAGCCCAGAACAGGTGTATCTACTCGCGTACTGTTCTCTACCAAGCAGAGCATTATAAACAGCACTTCAAGAAACAGCAAGAAGTCGGCATGGGTCACCAAAAAAATAAAAGTCCTGCCATGTTGAATATTTCTCCTTGAATATCCTGTTATCCTGATAATGGAAATTAAATGGGTTGTGAATGCCGTGTCATGTTGAATTCATTATCCAAATATTTTCTTCTGGAAAAACTGATTCGAGTCCAGCAATTTGTCTTATGTGTGTCAGAGATATGAACAGCCATCTCCAAATGCATCTCTAGTCAGGATATAACAAGTTCAACTATAACCTGCAAACATGTACCTTGATTTTGCCAAACTCCATCTGTTTCTGGATGGTGTGCATCTGTTCTCTCCATCCTCCGTGCTCCATCATTACAGCTCTTCACCAACTGACAGGAACAAACCATTCAGTTACTGTAAAATCTGACACTGGCTTAGACCAACTGTGAACAACCGTTTCAGTACATGAGTTTGTGTTTCCCTCCAATATTATTCTAGTCTCTTTGAAATGCTCTTTGCCTTTGTGCTGCTAGTAGAGGTGGAACAGGATGGTTGTTGGATGTCTTAGTTGATTAGTGAGGTCGACTATATGTATCGACTAGATTTCTTTGGCTTTTATTCTAGTAATCCCATTTATTTTAGACAACCTACCAAGTCAATTTTGAAAATGTGTGTGCAATGAGGTGATGATGCGACGTATCCGCAGAGCGCAGTGCACCTTACTGATCGCTTTTAAAGCCCACCAGGCAGCAAAGTATTCAGCTGTCTCTTTAGGGGTCTTCTGACAGACAGTTTGTGTATAGATATGCAGAATTAAGGACTAGTCAACATAACACAATACACAACTGAAAAAGGAATATTCCAGTTTCAGTGCAAGTTAAGCTCAATCGACAGCATTTGTGACAATGTTGATTACCACAAAAATGTATTTCGACTCATCCCTCCTTTTCTTTAAAAAAAAAAGCAAAAATCAGAGGCCTGGAGTTGCGAGTTCGAATCCAGGGTGTGCTGAGTGACTCCAGCCAGGTCTCCTAAGCAACCAAATTGGCCCGGTTGCTAGGGAGAGTAGAGTCACATGGGGTAACCTCCTCGTGGTTGCTATAATGTGTGATTCTCGCTCTCGATGGGGCACGTGGTGAGTTGTGCATGGAAGCCGTGGAGAATAGCATGAAGCCTCCACACACGCTATGTCTCCGTGGTAACGCGCTCAACAAGCCACGTGATGTGCGGATTGATGGTCTCAGACGCAGAGGCAACTAAGATTCGTCCTCCACCACCCGGATTGAGGTGAGTCACTATGCCACCACGAGGACTTAGAGCATTCCAATTTGGGAAGAAAAGGAGAGGAAAAGTCCTTAAAAAATCTAGGTTACTGTGAGGCACTTACAATGGAAGTGAATGGTTACAATTTTTGGAGGGTTAAAAGGCAGAAATTTGAATCCTTAAATGTTATAAAAGCACAAATTAATAATTCTGTTAAACTTGTATTATTTGAGCTGTAAAGTTGTTTAAATTGTCATTTTTACAGTCATTTTAGGGTTTTGGGGTTTGTTGACATTACATCAACATGGCAACGAAGTTGTAAAATTGGATATAACTTTACAGAGAAAAGATTAAGTGGTTTTATCACACTAAAATCCTTTTTACACGCATATTGTATATGTCTTGTGGAAATACTCTTGAAAAAATGAGTATGTTAATGTTCAAAAATTGGACCCCATTCACTTCCATTGTAAGTGCCTCACTGCAACTCGATTTTTGCATATATTTAATAAAAAGAGGGAAGAGTCAAAATAAATTTTTGTGGTAATCAACATTATGCCACAAATGCTGTCGATTAAGCTAAACTTGTATTGAACCCGGAACATTCCTTTAAGGCTTCATAACAGAAACAACATTTCTGACATTGTCATTTTCACACAGTGTTTACTGAAATGGTTTATTTCAATTTTAGGTTAGATTATCATAGTTTTAAACATGCAATATTATGTCTTTTTATAATGGATTTTCATAATTTAAGAATGAAAGTCTGGGTTGAGGCTAAAACAGTAAAAAAAAAAAAAAAATTAAAAAAAAAAAAGGCATTTGAAAAGTACCAAAAATAGATGAAGAATGCCTAGTAAAAAGTTCCAATTCAGTTTCAATATGACCTTCATATAACAAAGAGAAAAAGTTGGAATCTTTCGGTTTTAAAAGAAATCAATCCCTGTGACATGAAAGCGCCCAAAGTTAAAGAAACACCCAATTATGTTTTCACTGAGAATGTTGACTGTGCAGTTTTGTTTGTATGCAAAGTGTCTCTGGCATGAGAATGATAAAGCACAGATGAAGCATCAATTACACACCTTGGGCCTCATTCATGAAACATTAGCAAAAAAAAGAATTTGTGCAAATCATTCACAAAATAATTCTTTTGAAAACTTTCACACTGAATTGAACTTAACCATTTACACAAGAATGATTTTAAGAACAATTTCTGCTCGTGTTGCATGCATGAGCCGCCCAACTCAACCAAGCGCTCCAAAATAGCTTCATGTGTTTGTCGAGAAGTGGAAGAGTAAAAGAAATATGAAAATGATTGACAGCATGGTTGGAACTGAACCCTGGACTTCAGGAGTAAGACTTGGCTCTCATGTCATATAGGCAATATAAGCTCAATATAAAGCTCTTGGTAAAGAAGGAATGAGTAGCTTACGTCCATGAGAAGAGGCAGACGAGAAACTCTCTGCATAGGTAAGATGAGGAAGGAGATCATGGGCAGACCACCACACTCTTCACTACTTTCTATCTGCTTCAATGTCTCACGAAACACAGTGTTAGTCACACTAAACAAACAAAACAACATACACTGATAGAGACCGAGGCAGTCGTAAGGAGAATCAAACCACGTGAAGCAAGGTTGTTTGTTTGCCCTGCTGTTTTTCGGATGACTTTGGTTTTATTCTGCTCAAACATTGTTTTACTGCTAATAAATAACATCTTTGGAACAACACTGTGGTGTGACTGTCCTTGCGGCTGTCTTTGCCCATATCACGATCACATTTATCTCATTATTAACTCAACCACCATTTATGCATTCAGCAGAAGCTCATATCCAAAGTGTCTTACAGTGCACACTAGCTGCTTGTGATGTAGCTGAAGTGTGCTCCTACTGGTGCTTACAGTAATTTCTGCAGTGTTCACTGCTGGAAGGTCTCATTGGAGCAGTAGATGATGTACGGCTCAAAGTGTTGAGTAGAATGAGTCTGCTCTATATCACTGATGTCCTGGATAATGGGGTGTCTGTGATGGCGCTTCTCAAGATCCTTGAAAAACCTACGAAACATCAGATATATAGAGTATGTACGAGTTATTTTACAGTAAATTTTGTAAATCACGTCAGATTCAACTTTCAAAAATAAAATTAAAACGTAAAATTAGTATTAAAACTAATTTTTGCCATCATAAAAAACACAAAATACGGTTATAAATGTGTTATTTTACACTAATTATCGGAGTTATTTATAACAACAATACTACACATCATTTATACATATTTATAAACCAATGACTCTGGGATTACCCATTATTATACAGCTCTCTGGAAAACTTGATTGTGATTGGTCTACCCTTAACCGACAATGTAAGAAACCCACGTTTCCATGAGATTTGAAATCATCGGATATTCTCTGCTTTTGACATCAAAATGTAAACAGACATGCGCACAACACTTGCGCACACTGGACAAGCCGGTGTTGTGCCAAAATCTGACTGCCCCACAGATTCTTACTCCCTGCTACCTGACTGGCCCTTTTCCCTAAAGCCCACCCCTACACCCAACCCTAACCTTAATGCTCCCTACCCCTAAACATAAGAACACTAGGGAGTCAAAATTCGGCACTACATTGGTAAGAACAGGCATGAAATCAAGGTAATGGGCAAAAATCTACGTGTGCCGATTGGTTTCTGCTTAAACCATTTATGACCTGTATGTAGGGCTGTCATGATTATGAAATTTGGCTCACGTTTTTACTTGTCAAATAAATAATTGCGATTTTGACAATTAATTGTCTGTTTTAGGGCTTTCATGATTATGACGATTAATTTTTATAAAAATTGTCATACCTCTTAAGGTGCATGTGTACTTCATACACCTGAAGAAGTCATTTATTCATATTTAACTTGGAATCATAATAAAATAGGGATATGATTTCTTTTAAGGCTTTAAAAATTATGAATGGCATGAAAAATATTAATTTAAATATCAAAAATATCAATCTTTTTTGGTAAAATTTACTCTTGGTCCAGTTTACATTTACACCATTGTTATTAATATTAATTATAACATTTGCCATTACGCAATCATTAAATTAAAGTGAAACCAGAGTGATTTCCGCAGACAAGTGCATCAGCGCTTCAAGCCTGGTCCGGACTGGTTCAGAAGTGTGCCGCTCAGTGTAAAATGTAATTGGAATTTGAAGTGCACAATAATATCAGTTATCTTAACCACGGTTAGATCAAACAACCACGATCTGACGATCATTCAATAATCACGACAGTCCTACCTGTAAGTTGAATTTTTTAGGTGTTAGTACTGGTGCTAGTGAACTGTCACAAATGAAAACTTATTATCACACAGTGTAGTTGAAATTGGCTGGTTCTTTTTTAAATGTATTATTATTTTTTTGGTTTACAACTGCAGTTTACTACTACTATGACAATTTCGATACAATGTCATATTTTTATACTATAATCTAATAATTAAATAAAATTCAATTCAAAATCAGTATTTCTTGCCCATTTTAATTTCTTACCTAAAAGTTTTTATTATATATTTTTTTATTAAATTCTGAAAACATGACACATTTTATGAAATGTGTGAAAAATATTTTGTTTCCAAACGTTTTCCATCAAGTTAGCTAAAAGGCTACATGGTACTTTCAAATAAATTGTTGATTTTGTAAAGCATCTGACAGGTACCACACCAGCAGGGGGCAGAAAAGCATCATGTGATGGGACTTTGCTGCTCCCCATCCTGTTTGTGTTGTTGTTGTTGTTGTTTGAGGACACTCTGTCAAACACTTTACAATAAAAGTAAATTATTATGCATGCAGCTTTTATGAGCTCATTTTAATTGACAGAGTACATGGAATACTGTCTGTACTTTCATTTCATTAAAATGCATTTGTCATACTGCAGGATCTTTGAAGGCAAAAAGGTGAGAAAAAAAAATGGAAAACATAATGGCGAATAAACTGAGGACTAGTTACAGGACCTAAGATATGCTACAGCATCAAAACCACTGACAGGTGAAGTGAATAACATTTATTATCTCATTACAATGGCACCTGTCAAGGGGTGGGATATATTAGGCAGCAAGTGAACAGTCAGTTCTTGAATTTCATGTGTTGGGAGCAGGAAAAATGGGCGAGCGTAAAAATCTGAGCGACTTTGACAATGGCTAAATTGTGATGGCTAGACGAATGGGTCAGAGCATCTCCAAAACGGCAGGTCTTGTGGGGTGTTCCCAGTATGCAGTACCTACCAAAAGTGGTACAAGGAAGGACAACCGGTGAACCGATGACAGGGTCATGGGCGCCCAAGGCTCACTGATGCGTGTGGGGAGCAAAGGCTAGCCCGTCTGGTCCAGTCCCACAGAAGAGCTACTATTGCACAAATTAATTGCTGGAAAACTTAATGCTGGCCATGATAGAAAGGTGTTAGAACACACAGTTCATCGCAGCTTGCTGCGTATGGGGCTGCATAGCCGCAGGCCAGTCAGAGTGCCCATGCTGACCCCTGTCCACCGCCGAAAGTGCCTACAATTGGCACGTGAGCGTCAGAACTGGACCATGGAGCAATGGAACAAAGTGGCCTGGTCTGATGAATCATGTTTTCTGTTAGATCATGTGGATGGCCAGATGCATGTGCGTTGTTTACCTGGGGAAGAGATGACAGCTGGATGCACCATGGGAAGAAGGCAGGCCGACAGAGGCAGTGTGATGCTCTGGGCAATGTTCTGCTGGGAAACCTTGGATCCTGGCATTCATGTGGATGTTACTTTGACACATATGATACTTTGATTCACGCATACACAGTTTCTGGGAAAAAGGTCTAAAGTTTCATTGTAAATGTGTGAAAGACCCCGTTTTGAGAAACAAGAATCCAGGCTGCGGCAGGCTGCTCAACCATTTCAACCAGCTTGTTTAAACATGTCCATCGCTGCAGATATTGCAATCATGCCTGCTGGAAACCTGTCAAATGCATTCACAATCCTACATCCAGCTCTTGGAACCCACATTAAACCTGGCTCAGAAAGGTGCTGAACCAGTAAATCTGCCATTAAATGATACAGTATAACAAAGTATAGTTGTGTATTTACAGGTGCAATCAAACCATGAAAATCTGGTACATATTTCGTCCATATCAAACAATTATTTAGATATTCCATCCGAAAGTAGAAGAAACAAATAATACATGCTACATACCAAAAATCTGCACATTTTATATCTGTATAGAGATAATATTAAGAATGTGTACTCAGCTTTCTGAGATTAAAAGACAGAAATCATGTGTTTAACAGTATGGCAGTGCTTGTGAGGACATCTTACAAAAAGAAGACAGACTAGTTCTGAGTACCTGAGGCAGGACACAGAATAGTACAGTTGTATCATTGGGAAAGCCTTTACATTGAGTCTAGAACAATGTCATTAAAGAACTAGGATTTACACACTGCTATACTGCTTCGTATGTGCTTTAGAAGACCTAAAACCCTCATAACTAATGGACACTCCAGCATGGACTTAAAGGCCTCCCAAATTGTGATAGATGTTTAGCATGGTTTAGATAGTTAGCATGTTATTTAGCTAGTTAGTGGTGTTCTTTGGTTAGCTAGTTATTTTGTGGTTGGTTAGTTGGGTGGTTGGTTGGTTGGTTGGCTTGTTAGTGGATGGTGGTTAGTTAGCTTGTTATTGGTTGGTTGGCAAGTTATTGGTTGGTTGTTAGTTGGTAATTGGTTAGTTAGTGGTTGGATAGCTAGATTGGTGGTTGACTGGTTAGTTATTGGTTAGGTGGTAAGTTGGTTAGTTGGCTGGTTGTTAGTTGGTTGGTTGGTGGTTTGTTAGGTAGTTTGTGGTTGGTTAGCTAATTTGTTAGTGGTTGGATGGTTGGTTGGTGTTTCATTGGTTAGTTAGCCAATTAGTGGTCGTTTTGTTAGCTGGTTAGTTAGTGGTTGGTTGGTTGGTTTGTTTTTAGTTGGTTAAGCCTTGTTTATTTAGAGGCGGTTTACACGACAACATTTTCAACTAAAAACGGAAAACTTTGTATGCGTTTTGGCTGTTCATTTACACGACAATGGCGTTTTGGGGCCCAAAAACGCAAACTTTTGAAAACGGGTTTCAAAGTGCAAGTTTTTGAAAACGATGCCATTATCATCTCCGTGTAAACATACAAAAACGCGAATTTGTGAAAACGATGACGTCATGTGCACGCATATTACGTGTTATATAAAGAATGATGGATTGATAGGCATCAATTTGAGATGTATAATTATCAATATGAATACTGGTGTCTGTGCAAATAACAATAATCAACAATTTATTCATTTGGAGTGTTTTGTATGGAATGTGAAAATTGTACAGTAGGCAGAACCTGCAATTTGAAAATCTTGAAATTAATGTATGGATTCAGATGGGAAAAATGTATTTGTATTTTAAATGTTATTTATTTACTTAATTTTATTTGATGTACCTTTACCCTGCAATTCATTCACCTACCACTTATATAGCCTATAGACAGAGATGTGATGCCATGTACAATATTCAATTATATGCTTAGAATATGAAAAAATGAGGCAGTGAAATTGCATGTTAGATCCAATGTACACAAGACCTCCCTCTCCGTCAGAAGATATCCATATATCAGAGTTCTGTCTGATATCCAAAACCAGTCAACATCAACAGCTTGTTATGTGAACTTACTCTCCTACCAGCCCAAGAGTCAGCAGGGGAATACAGAAGGCAGGAGACAAAGTGATGGTAAAAATGAGCAGAGTTTATTGAATAATCTTGAGAGTTCAGTCTATAGGCATGCGCGCGAGTACTTCAAAACAATGCGCAAGACATTCAAAACTACAATGGCGGACTACAGGCCTGTGTTTGTGCTGCTCAAGATTTTGAGTTTATTGACGCTTCTCCAGCAAAGTAATTGTAGAAATAAAGCAACCTCATCGTCCGTCCAGACAAAATTGCTTGATGCTTTCTCCATCTTCATTGTTTTATATTCACCGCTCTGTGGAAGAATGCTGATGTGCGCAGGCACGTAGTGTTTCTTTACAAAGTGACATCACCAACTACTGGCCTGGCATGCATAATACAGTGTTTTTAGTCATTTTCGCGGTGAACGGGGATCGTTTTGACAACGTTGTCGTCTGTACGCAAAACTTTTCAAAAACGCAAAGGAAAAACGTTTCCATTTTTTAGTACATCGCTGTCGTGTAAACGTACCATTAGACTAACTTTTGAATGGCTGGTCGGCTGGTTAGTTAGCTGTTGGTTGGTTGGTTGTTTTTTTTTAATTATTGGTTGGTTGTTTGGTTGGTTGGTTAGTGATTGGTTAGCTAGTTAATTAGTTAATTAGATCTACTAACAGCTTTAATTAATGATTTAGTGTATTTTAATTTTTTTTTTGTAAAATAAGTGTTACATTTCTGCAATACAATTTATCGGACACACTGCTCTAGATATTAGCATCACCTTTGACCATTGAAAACCCATATTGGTTGGCCAATCCTACCAACTTCTGAAAACTCCTTTAAAATATGTTTTCCAAACTTCATAAAATCATTTCAAGGGCTATCTTTAGTGATAGACTAATATGTCAGCCAGGCCAATGAATCTGTAGATATTTGGCCATTTTTAGATTAGCGGCATCGTCTGATAACTGTGATGTCAGCATGAGTATTGCCAACTGAAAAACACAGATCAGTCGACCATTAGCCATCATATCATGATCTATATTCAATTTCAAGAACTTTAGAGGATGTTAGTTTAGTACCGTTTGCTGACGTCCAGGATGACAGATATGTTGGAGAAGAGATGATGGTGTTCAGTTGCATTCATGGTCTTCCTCAAAGCCGCACTGTCTTTAAAATGACGCACCAGGATGCTCAGATTGTGCTGGTAGGAATATTCTGACGTAAGGATTTCAAAGATGGCCTGCAAAAATACAAAGATTTGATTTGTAAGGTTACAAGCAGTTGTAAAGATCTCTATACATCAGATAAAAGAATTGGACTTAAATGTTTCCTTTAAAATAAGAGTCTTCAACTGTGCATTTTTAGTAGAGGTCGACCGATAGTGGATTTTGCAGATATCGAGATCTAAGGTGGTGAGAGGCCGAGAACCGATTAATTGGCTGAAAGTTTTCAAAATCGATTTATAGAATAATTAGAATATTTTTTTTTTTTAAAAGCATTTTAACATAAGGCTGCAACATAACAAAATGTGAAAATGAAGGGGTCTGAATGCTTTATGAATGCACTGTAAGTATAATACATTTACTACTGACTTATTATTATTATTATTATTAGTAGTAGTAGTAGTAGTAGTGAATATTACATAACTTTACAGTAGTGATATATTTCTGTCATACTTTTTTCCTATACATGTACCTTTAATTTTGATGGAGCTTTCATTTTGGAGTGTTTCTGTGTTGTTTTGACCAAGGAGCTCTGACATTTTGACAGCAGATTCCCACTCTGGAAAAGCCGGTCGCTACGTGACTCAAAGTGATTATTAAACCGCAAAAGGCTGCTTTTTAATTAAATAAGTATGTGCTCTGTATGTGCCTCACGCTACAATGTGAATTTGCAGTTTGTTTACTGTCATCTGCTACAAACAGAGCGTACGATGCTCATGATGGTGTTTTCCCTGTATGAGCCTTGGAGGAGCCTTAAAAGGTATGAGCAGCTGGTGTCAGCACAACACTGTCTCCACATATTCACAAGCACTCACATTTGAATTACATGCAAACTATACAGTATATTTATCTCATTAAATCGCAGGTTTTGCGGGTAAATAATCTCATTAGGACATACAAATTAAAAATCATTAGAAATCTTTTGATCTGAAGGCATATGCTTAAATGTTTGAAATTAGTTTTGTAGACAAAAATATAATTGTTTCACCATATTAATTTATTTCATTATAAAACTAAAACGTTATTTAAAAAAAAAGTTTTTGAAATTGATGACTTGGACCAAATAATAAAGAAAAGCAGCCAATAAGTGCCCAACATAGATGGGAACTCCTTCAATACTGTTTAAAAATGCATCCCAGGGTGATACCTCAAGAAGTTGGTTGAGAAAATGTCAAGAGTACATGTCTGAAAATTCTAGGCAAAGGGTGACTACTTTGAAAATGCTAAAATATAATTTTGGATTTTGTTTAGTCACAACATAATTCCTATAGTTCCATTTATGTTATTCCATAGTTTTGATGACTTTACTATTATTCTAAAATGTGAAGAAAAAAAATTATAATAAAGAATGAGTTTAAAAACTTTTGACCGATAGTGTAACTTGAATTTGTGGGCTGAATGTTTACGTAATGACAGTCGCACGTCAGATGGTATCGTTTTTTGGTGTCTGAGCATTTTTACGAGTACAAGCACCAGTACATGAGCATTGTTGGGTATGTTACTCTAAAAAGTAATTAATTACTAACTACATGTTCTACAGTGTAATTAGATTACTGTACTAATTACTCTGTCTGAAAAGTAATTGCATTAGTTATTACTAATTACTTTCTAAAACCCTTATCAACCTCGACATGAAACTGTGCTTTTAATTCTTTCAAATCATATAAAATCAAACAAATTATTCATGAACTGGCCAAAGAATTTAAGGGGGTAGCGTTAAATAAGAAATCTATTTTAAAACTAGATGTTAAATTTCTATTTTAAATTCACTATTGTTTGTATAGAATTGTTCTATATTTTTTTCAAAAATTATGACTGTCCCATATTTGTGGTGTCATTTCAAGTCAACAAAAGTGTCCGTAAAGAGCATGCTTAAGATAAAATATGACGTGATGTTAGATTTTATTTATTTTTTTTTTAAAGCATGAAAATATTGCTTAATTGTGTGCATTCAGGATTCGACCATGTTATTTCAAACGTAAAAAAAAAGTCATTTCCATGAGCCTCATTTCCAGCATAGAATTCTATTAAACACAATACAGGATTTGAAATGTGCTGCAAATTACACTGTGGAGGGAATTTAATGACCTTCAGTAAAAAAGACAAAAATGACTAAATCTCCTGTGATGCATGTACATGCACTGTTGGACATTGCAAGTAGACAAATAAAAAAAACTAGTGAGAGTGTGAATTTTTTTTTTTACTGGATTTTACTTGCTGAAATAGCCCCAAAATGAAGAAACATACCATACCATATATAAAAAGGTAATGTGGACATTAACAGAAAACATGTTTGGTTAGTGATGTTAAAGTGAGGCATACCACTAAATAAAAAATTATCCAATGAAAAGACTCACTTCTTGTCTTTTGCATTCTTCAGGGGAGATGATGTCCAAAATGCCCATTTCCTTTACCTATGTTAAGAATGAAATATGATAAAACAGTCAAAGAGATAATTAAAAACTAGTATGAAACCAGGAGCAACACTCCATTACAAATATGTGCTTAATCTGTCCATGCACTCAGTACTAACACAGTATTTGAGATTAAGGTAAAAAAAAAAAAAAAAAAAAAAAGTAGCAATAACAATAAAGCAATACTCGTCCTTTCTGTAATTTAGACTTGGAGTTTGGAGTTTGAATTTGCTTACAGGAAAAAAAAAAATCATGACCACAAGCTATCATCTCTTTAAAAACGTTTTCAAAATAGCCGGTCACTGGTCTACAGTGAGTTAGTGTTCAACAGCACCTGATAGCTCACCTGTGGAAGTTTACTCCACGTCATGTACACTGCCCTGTAGTTCTTCACCACAATGCCCTGGTCCTCCTCCGGGGGTTCGGTCAGTGTGAACTCGTCCTCCTCTGGACTCAAGTTACTGGAGTTCAGACCTCGCTCCTTGATCTCCTGGTAGAACCGTGGCTCTGGATGAAGAAGGTGTGCGACACAAGACAATAAGCATGACACTGGGCCTATTTCATAAAATGACTCAAAAAGATGCAGAGTAAAATTATTTCATTTGATCTTAGATAGTTTTTTTTTTTACAGCAGATACCAATATTTAGAGAAAACAGTAGCTGAAGGCCAATATAATACCCATATATACAGTATTAAACAAGATGAATACTTATTTTACACAATATTTACAATTCGCTGAAAGTACTGAAGCCAGAAAAACATGCATTATTTATTGACGACGCTTTCTATAAAATCTGAAACTAACACAAAGGGGCTGTTCACACCAGACGTTTTAACCATTGCAAAGCATCTCACTGCAATTTCAGTGTCTCATACCATGAGCGCAGTGTTTTTAAGACACTGTGTCAAGTTGAAAAATCTTTGAGACACCTAAATTCCATTTGTTGTGCTGCATCTAGTGCTTTGTGTGAACGGCCCCTAACAATTCTGTTAATGAAGGAAGAGGTATCAACCAAAGCAGATAATCTCAAAATGGTCAAATATCGGTCAACAAATTAGTCAAATAAGATTCACAGTATTTCTGACATACATAACATAACTGATCATTTCAAATATCGTAAAAAATGTACTGTTAAAAATAGCTTCATAATATTAGGAATTCAGCAATGCAGGATTATATCTTATGTGTCTCTATACTTTCAGCAGATAGAAGTGCTTTTAGGTGTTACAGGACACGCAAGATGAACAAAATGATTAAGGAACAACAGTGAAGAACAAACCATCTTTAAATGATCCTGCATGCTTCCTGTTCCTTGTCCTGCCCAATGTTGTCTGTGAGAGGAAAAAAAAAAAAAAAAAAAAAAAAAACATATACACAACACACATATATATATAGAGACAAGAAGAGATTTGGGAGAATTTGCTCTTATACCTGTAGGCTGTGTTGATGAGTGTGTGGAGACTTTTGTGAGAAGAATGGATGCAATCAAGTATCCCCTAAATTTATAAAATCTCTTTTGATAGCTTGTTTCATGCCAACATATATTTTAAGTATTTATGTAAAACCATTTTGTTAAGCCAAAAAAACAAACAAATACAACATAAGACTAAAGGCCAAAGTATACTGTTGTCTGTGTTGCTGATCTGAACGTGCACAGTATGCGTGACGCAAATGTAGTCATCACAGTCTGTGTATTGTCGGCGCATGCGCCTAACACTGACTGTCCTAAAAGATTCTCAACGCAATTGTAGTGTGCATGTGTCAAACCTGCTCATATTTGCCTGCTGTCATAAGAGAATACTCTGAAAGGTTAAGCACTCGACCGTGTGCAAGGCGAATCGGAAGGCAGAAAAACAAAGTATACCTGAGCCTTAAGGATATTAAATATTTAAACATTTGTGATCATGAAACAATATCCAACTTCAAAATAGTAAAGATGAAACATGGAGGAACGTTTTCATTCTAGAAAGCATTTGATTGGACAAAACTATGTAGTGCAAGATGAGTCATCTTTTTGGTCTGTTTTACAGGAAGAGAAAGACTGTAAATATTAATTGCGTTTACCTGCTAAAAGCACATTTTATTTGGGAGTGCACACAGATCAAGTTTCCATCCACTTTCTGAACTGTTCTGTTATCGACAAATTGAAAATGCATACATTTTTTTGGCGAAATTTGCACCTCCTGCTCGTTTCCATCCAATTGGCCTTTTACAGAAAAAATGGTGTTATGTGACGACATCATCCTTACAAATAAACACATTTTTGGCATAAGTTTAAGTATATCCCAAAAGAAATCTGCCCTTGAGACGTTTCCATACAGAATTTTGTGTGTATTGCATATTCTATACCTTTTTTGCATTCCAGATGTCCCCAAAGCAATGTGAAAATGGAGAGAGTATTGAGACACTTCATTGAAATTGGCCAGATTACTGCCATTTTAATGTCATAAATATTGCAATGTTAGGAAATATCAGAAGACAACGTGGAAATGGAGCAGTTGCTCGACTGATAGGACTGCAAGTAAGTGCCCTTATGTGACGAAGGCTATGGGTCTGGGAGAGACCACGCAGTAGGGCATTCTGGGAGGTTGTGGTGGAAAGATATTTTACAGAAAGTCTCTGGCTGCAACATTTTAGGATGTCACATTTGAGGGCAAAGTTTGAGATGCTTTGCCAATTCATTGGTCCTGATGTTGCACCCATTGCAGGATGCCACTGACCACCGATTCAGACCCAAAAGCGCAATGTCAACGTCCTGTTCAAGCTGGCAACCTGCACCAAGTGCAGAGTAGTGGGAGAAACTCCATCTATGTGTATATGCTGTGTGCACAGCTATTAGAGAAAAATTGATGCCCCATTATATCAGGCTGCCAAATGCAGCGGAGGCCAATGAAATTGCGCACATAATTCCTTGCCGTGCCTTGTGCCACAGGTTTACGGTGCACTGGATGGCAAAGCAAATCCCCAATCTTCCCCCGATGGACGGCTACCGCATTTATATTAATCGCATAGGGTGGCAATCCCTTGTTCTCCAGGTACCTGTCGATGAAAGGTGCATGATACAAGACATTTATGTTGGCACTCCTGGAAGTGCCCATGACGCAGCTGTGTTTGCAGTCAGTTCTGTACAGGTAAGCCGAACCTAAATTCTGTCAATTCTGTCATGATTTTTGCTTAAATACCATTTTTCTCATCACAAAGATTTTCCAAACAAGTTGTTTTGAGATACTTGAAGTATCAACACAGAATTCATGTGCTTAAGTCAAGTCATTTTTATTTGTATAGCGCTTTTCACAACACACATCGTTTCAAAAGCAGCTTTACAGAAAATCATGCTTTAACAGAAAATGCAACTGTTATATCTATAAAGAGTCATCATTGTTTAATTGTAAAGTGTGTATAAAAAGAAATAATTAAATAGTTAAATAATAAAGTTAAAGTTAAGATTATGTCGACATCGATTTATCGATAATTTGCATTTCCATCAGTTATATTGGTAAACATTTTAATGCGCTAAACCTTTTTCAAGAAAAAAACAAAAAACAAAAAAAAGAACCTTGAATGGAAATGTAGTGACAGATGAAATAGATGGTCTCAAATGGACTAAACTCCACAAAATCTTTAAACAGGTCATGACATGTTGAATCAAATTTTCCTTGATATTTTGACATATTGGAGGTCATTTTACTACAAAAACACAGTAAGTTTCAGAACTCAAAACTTCTGTTTTTTGTTGAATTTTTTAAACCAAGCTGGCAAAACGACTCGTTCTCTACTTCCTCTACATTGTGATGTCACACTGTGGTAGACATGTGCATCTGACCCCCTCCACAACAACGCCTCCGCCTATTCTCCGGACACCACTCAGACATCCAGCCATTCAGTGACACTAATCTACTATAAACCTCATCACCACGACGAGCAGGGATGGGGCCAGAGCATATGACGTAGTTTTTGCAAGTCCACACACCTCTTTAATATTATCTCTAGTGATATAGTGATGTCTGGAGAATAGCATGGGATTTATAGACAATTGGAAGAGTTTTTGGGGTAGACCTGACCTGCTAAAGAGAGATGGACTGTAGATGTTCCGTGGAAATGAGGAGGCAGGTTGCTCTACGCACAGGTTGGTTTCTTTAATGACTACACTGCTCTCAACTTTACAATAATAAGTTATTCCCCCCCCCCATTTCTGGAGAGGAAGTCGGCGACAGCCATCTGCTCTCCCGGTCTGTAGACCACCTTGAACTTAAACAGCTGAAGAGCTAGATACCAATGGGTGATCCGCGCTTTGGTGTCTTTCACGCGGTGGAGCCATTGGAGCGGGGCGTGATCCGAACAGAGGGTGAAGGCCCGCCCCAACAGGTAGTATTGGAGAGTGAGGACCTCCCACTTGATGGCGAGACACTCCTTTTCCACGGTGCTGTACTTAGTTTCCCTCAACGAGAGCTTACGGCTAATGTATAGCACCGGGCGCTCCTCCCCCTCCACCACCTGCGAGAGTACGGCCCCCAGCCCCCTGTCTGAAGCATCTGTCTGTAAAACAAAAGGGAGAGAGAGAAATCAGGTGAATGTATAAGCAGCCCCCCACAAAGTGCGGCTTTAACTTGCGTGAACACCTGCTGACACTGCTCCGTCCACTGGACCGGGTCTGGAGCTCCCTTTTTAGTGAGATCAGTCAGCGGGCTGGTGACGTCCGAATAGTTAGGTACGAACTTTCTATAATAGCCAGCCAGCCCCAGGAACTGTCTCACCCCCTTTTTGGTCTTGGGCCTCGGGCAGGTCGCAATCGCTGCTGTCTTATCAATTTGGGGACGCACCTGCCTGTGGCCCAAGTGAAACCCCAGATACCGTACCTCCACCCGCCCAATCGCGCACTTCTTTGGGTTTGCTGCGAGTCCCGCTCGGCACAGCGATCTCAGAACCGCCCTCAGATGTTGCATGTGCCGCTGCCAATCATTGCTGTAAATGATGATGTCATCTAAATAGGCAGTGGCGTAAGCTGAATGTGGTCTGAGAATTCGGTCCATGAGACGCTGAAACGTAGCCGGGGCCCCAAACAAACTGAACGGAAGTGTCACAAACTGGTGTAATCCAAACGGTGTGGAGAAGGTGGTTTTTTCACGGGAAATTGGTGTCAAGGGGATCTGTAACCCTTCGTCAAATCCAATGTCGAATAAAATCGAGCAGTGCCCGACCGATCGAGCAACTCATCAACGCGAGGCATTGGATACACGTCAAATTTAGACACTGCGTTGACTTTCCTATAATCCACACAGAACCGTACATACCCATCGCTCTTTGGCACTAGAACAACTGGACTGGACCAATCACTGTGGGATTCTTCTATTACCCCCATATCGAGCATTGCATCCAATTCTTCCCGAACGATTTTATTTTTGTGTTCGAGTAATTGGTAGGGGCGGCTATGTACCACGACCCCCGGCTCGGTCTCGATGTGGTGGTGAATGAGGTTCGTACTACTCAGTAGAGGAGAGAACACATCCGCAAATTCCTGTTGCAACCTGGCAACCTCCGCGAGGTGGTCTCTGCAAGTGGGACAACTAACACAGGGGTGAACTGTTTATGTTTTGAATTCACCTCGGGTCCGAGCTCCACCTTCTCTGGAACTACCATAGCCAACGTCACCGGGACCACCTCCCTCCACAATTTCAGGAGGTTGAGGTGGTATATTTGACGTGTGCCCCCTCTATCGGTTCGCTTTACCTCATAATCGAGATCTCCCACTCGTCGTGTGACCTCAAAGGGCCCTTGCCACTTGCAGAGTAATTTAGAGCTCGATGTGGGAAGTAATACAAGCACTCTATCTCCCAGTGCAAATTCCCTTAGCTGAGTTCCCCTGTCATACAGTCAGCGCTGTTGTTCTTGAGCTTGGAGCAAATTCTCCTGTGTTAGTTGTCCCAAAGTGTGGCGTTTGGCTCTAAGATCAAGAACGTATTGAATTTCATTCTTACTATTTGAAGATCCCTCCTCCCAGGCCTCTCGTAATACATCAAGCACACCGCGTGGGCGTCGTCCATACAGCAGCTCAAATGGGGAGAAGCCAGTGGAGGCTTGCGGGACCTCTCGTACTGCGAATAACGGGGTCGAGCCATTTATCCCAATTTCTAGCATCGTCGTGCACGAACTTACGAATCATGTTTTTAAGGGTTTTATTAAATTGTTCCACCAGGCCATCTGTTTGAGGATGGTACACACTGGTGCAAATCGATTTAATGCTCAATAATTTGTACAGCTCGCGTAGTGTCCGTGACATAAACATTGTGCCTTAATCAGTGAGGATTTCTTTCAGAATCCCCACCCGGGAGATTATTTTGAAGAGTGCCTCCGCAACACTACGTGCTGAGATGTTGCGAAGCGGCACTGCTTCCGGATATCGCGTTGCATATTCCACTAGGACCAATACAAAGCGATGTCCGCATGCCAACTGTTCTACTGGCCCGATGAGGTCCATTCCAATTCTTTCAAAGGGGACCTCGATCAACAGAAGAGGGTGCAACGGCGCTTTTGGGGTGGCCGGTGGGTTAACCAGCTGACATTCGCGGCATGCCACACACCACCTGCGGACATCGCCGCCAATGCCCGGCCAATAGAAGCGGGCTATTAGACGGTTCAGTGTTTTCCTTTCTCCTAAGTGACCCACTATGGGATTACAATGAGCCGCCTGGAATACCATTTCCCGCCTGCTCCGTGGTATCAAAAGTTGGGTTGTATCTTCTCTAGTCTGAGCGTCCTGTGTCACTCTATACAACCGCTCATTTATAATTGCAAAATAGGGGTATGAAAGGGCGATGTCCGGCTGGAGTCGTTGACCATCAATGACTCTCACTTGGTCGAAGGCGTGTTTGAGGGTTTCATCTCACGACTGCTCCAAAGGGAAATCTCCCTCAGGGAATTCCCTGAAAAGGGGAGGGGCTGCAGCCTCTCCCCCTCTCTCGTCATTATGACGTGGAGCTGTCGAGGACGGCCCTGGCTCCGCCTCCCCTGCCAGAGCATTGTACATTGCACATCTCCCTAATTTAGTACAGGACCCATCCGCACAAATTCCCTTCAATGAATCTCTAAAGTCAGGCCAATCCATCCCCAAAATCAGTGGATGGGTGAGGCGGGAACTAACTGCGGCCTCCACTCTATGCTTTTCCCCCAGAATTTAATCGTCAGAGTCACCACAGGATACTTGTGAATATCCCCGTGCACACATTTCACCCTCACCGTTTTAGCTGTACCCAAAGCCTCGGGTTGAACCAAGCATTGGTGGATAGTGGTTTGATTGCAACTGGTGTCCAATGCTTGGTGAGTACCCCCCTTGACACTTACCGGTATCCGGTACACTCCAGCCCGGTCAGGGGCAGCCTGCGGGAGGTCGGAAACCCGCACCACCGTCCCCAGCTCCATCAGAGGGCACTGATCCCAGAAGTGGTCCGGGTCCCCGCACCTCCAGCAGGCTGGCCCAGGCGCTACCTGTGTCGGCGGGCGCCCCCACCTGAGAGGGAGTGCGGTGGGGCATCGGGGTAGGGGGAGGTGTCACCTCCCATGCCCGGGGAGTTGGTCTCGGTGGCTGAAGTCCTCCTCGTCTGCGTGGGGCAGGAACAGGCCCTGGGGAGAGAGCAGAACAAGAGGAGAGAGGGGAGGGGGATGAGACAGGGGAAAACACAGGGGGAGGGGAGAGAGAATAGGAGGGCTCTCCGCCATGTGGTCTTCCACAAGCCGGACGGCTTTCTCCAGCGACGCCGGGCAGTGGCACTGGACCCACTCCGCCGTCCCTCTTGGCAGTCGATGTATTAATTGCTCACAGTACCACCTGGTCGATGATCCCGTCGACGCCGCAGTCCCCCGCTAGCAGCCATCTTCGGCAAGTGTCACGGAACCATTGGGCGAAGACAAACGGGCGGTCGGAGTTCTCCAGCTTCAGGCTCCGGAAGAGTTGACGATTCTCTTCCGGACTCCGACCAACCCGTTGAAGATGGCTTTCTTCAGGTCACCATAAGCCAGGAGGCTCGTCACCGGCAGTTGTTGAGCCACGAGCTGGGCTTCCCCGGACAACAGCGGAATAAGTCGGGCCGCCCACTGGCCGAGTGGCCAGCCCCAGATCTCGGCGGTGTGCTTAAACAAGTGCAGGAACGCTTCGGGGTCGTCCGCCATCCCCATCTTCTGTAATGCAGGCGGAGGCAACAGGGTGTGGATGTACGGGGTTGCGGCTGGGGACGCCTCCTGGCTGAGGAGGCTCCGGATCGCCTGACGGTCCTCTGCTCGAGCGTGTAGGAGCTCCACAAACCGGCAATCTTGATCTTGCTGGAGCTCAAGCAGGGTTTGCTGGTGGTTCCGATGTAGGCCAGCGAGGGCTTGGAGGATCTCAGCCAACTGGGAGGACTCTACGGGGCGACTTCCGTCCATCTTCAAGCAAAATTTATCCCGGGTTTCGGCACCAGTGTAGATGTTCCGTGGAAATGAGGAGGCGGGAGGCAGGTTGCTCTACTCACAGGTTGGTTCCTTTAATGACCACACTGCTCTCAACTTTACAATAATAAGTTCTTCTGTGATAGAATTTATAATAACTAAACTTAACTATAATAAACTCTTAGCTTCACAATCATAACTCTGGGGACCCAGTCTCTCTCTCCGGAGAGACGCTTGACCACGCCCCCGCTGCCACATGGACTTCATCCCTCCAGGGAAGGTGCCACTCTCCTCTCTAGTAATTTGGCTCATTGTCTTAATAATGATAGTATTTGACTAACTGGAGCCCAGGTCAGGAAGCAGACAAACTGGTTAATCCGAACATCTGCAAGCTGTCTTGAGACGTCACACAGGTCACATAAACTATATCACCTAGATATCATATAGAGACTGTGTCTGTTCCCAGAATCATTTAGAAAAATCATTTAGAAAAAAAATGTATTACCTAAAACTTGAAGAAAAAAAAAATATTGAAGATAAACATCATATAAAGGTAGGGCAACTAAACATTAGATCTCTTTCTACCAAAGCACTCGTTGTAAATTAAATTATTACAGATTATAGTTGGAAATACAGTTTGACTGAAACCTGGCTTAAACTTGATGAATATATTAGTTTAAATGAATCAACTCCCCCAGGTTATTGTTAAAATACATCTCTCATCTGAAGGGTCGAGGAGGAGGTATTGCTACAATTTATAAAGAAGTTTTTGGTGTTACTCAGAGGACAGGATATAAGTTTAAGTCTTTTGAACTAATAATGCTTAATGTAATGCCATCAGATATAAATAAAAAATCACTGTCGTCTTTTGCCCTTGCTACAGCGTATAGATCAACCGGGCCTTATTCTGGTTTCCTTGATGAATTTGCAAATTTTCTCTCTGATCTAGTAGTTAATGTAGATAGAGCTTTAATTGTTGGTGACTTCAGCATTCACATAGATAATGACACATAGGGATTAGCATTTATTGATATTCTCAACTCTCTTGGAGTCAGACAAAATGTGACAGGACCAACTCATCATCATAATCATATGCTAGATCTAATTCTGTCATATGGAGTTGATGTTGATACTATAGAAATTTTACCGCAGTGATGACATCTCATATCATTACCTTGTCTCTTGTTTGTTGCGATCAGCTAATGTCACTCAATCTACAACACGCTATCATTCAGGTAGAACTATTCTTTCAACCACTAAAGTTAGCTTAACTAATAATCTTCCAGAATTGTCTCACATACTCGGTAAGCCAAAAAGCCTAGAAGAACTTAATGAAATAACAGAAAATATAAATACAGTCTTCTCCAGATCTCTTGATAGTGTCGCCCCCCTTCGATAAAAGAAAATTAAAGAAAAAAGCCTTGCACCGTGGTACAATGATCACACTCATGCACTCAAGAGAGCAGCTCAGAAAATGGAGCGCAAGTGGAAGAATACAAAATTAGAGGTATTTGACAAGATAGATCATGACATTCTCTTGAATAGGCCGTATAATTATGTTGGCATTAATAGACTTGCATTAGCATGGTTTAGGTCCTATTTATCAGACCGCTAACACTTTGCATGTGTAAACGAGGAATTGTCAAATCAAACAAAAGTATGGAGTGCCACAGGGATCAGTTTTAGGACCTCTGCTTTTCTCCTTATACAAGCTTCCCCTGGGAGATATTATCAGGAATTATGGAATAAGTTTCCACTGTTATGCCGATGATACCCAACATTATATTTCTTCTAAACCCAACGAAAATTCTCCAAATTAGCAGAGTGTATCAATGAAATCAAAGATTGGATGGCCAGAAATTTCCTTCTACTCAATTCCGACAAAACAGAGGTACTAATGATTGGAACAAAAACCTCTAAAAATAAGCCGCTAAAATATAATTTGACTCTCGATGGATGTACTGTTACGTCGTCTTCTTCTGCAAAGAACTTAGGTGTTATAACTGATACCAATCTGTCCTTTGAAAATAAAATGTCCAGTGTTTGTAGAACAGCATTCTTCCACCTGAGAAATATTGCAAAATTATGACACATGCTCTCCGTTGCTGATGCTGTTAATTCATGTGTTCATGACCTCAAGACTAGATTACTGTAATGCATCACTGGGAGGATGTCCAGCAAGTTCAATAAATAAACTTCAATTGGTTAACAATGCAGCTGCCAGAGTGCTGACTAGAACCAAGAAATATGATCATATTAGCCCAATTTTATCATTGTTACATTGGCTACCTGTTAAATTTCATATCTGTTAACTACATACAAAACTTTGAATGGTCTAGCTCCACAGTACTTCAGTGACCTTCTGACATGCTACATTACGTCACGTACATTACGATCACAAAATTCTGGCTTGCTAATAATTCCAAGAATATCAAAATCCACAAAAGGAGGTAAATCCTTTTCCTATTTGGCTCCTAAACTATGGAATAGTCTCCTAACAGTTTTCGGGATGTAGACACACTCACTCAGTTTAAGTCTAGACTAAAGACTCATCTATTTAGCCAGGCATACACCTAATTTATCCATCAACTCACAAATAGGCTGCTTTAGTTAGGTCTGCTGGAATTATTCTATTTGTTTCCATGTCTCAACCTTGGGATTCATATCCCGAGGTTACCAGAGCCTGCCAGATCTAACTCCGTTCCTGCTTGGTGTCGGACTCCAATGTTACGTGTCGCTGAGAGATGACGACAAACTACAGCCGGTGCTAGCAAGACATCTGTTCAGTTTTTTACTTCAGAGGATGAACTGATGCCAACTCCAACTGTAAGACATCGAATAATTCATTTGCCACTGCCTGAACCTTGGACTTAGAATGGACCCAACCAAACCTCACCGAAATGCTCTGCAGGTTAAACTGCGATGCACCTCATCATTTATCCCTGCCTGAATCACCTTTGTCTATTGATGGACTACACTCTTGAAATGGAATACATAGACTATCATTTAATTGCCAACAAAAGCCTTCATCAGCCAACTAACAAAGGACAATGCATCTATGTGAACTTCTGCAGTTAATCCAGGATGGACTTCAAAGACATTAGTCATTAATCTTAAAGTTCATAAAATATTTTATTTTTATTTTTAAAACACTGGACCTTAAACCTTAACTCTTTTTAATTTACAAATTTTAAACCATGACTTGCACTGCACACAATTATCTAATATTGGCATTATATTCATGCTGTTTAGCCAGAGGGAAACTGGCCCCCACAGTGAGCCTGGTTTCTCCCAAGGTTATTTTTCTCCATTAACCAATCTTATGGAGTTTTGTGCTTCTTGCCAGTCGCCTTCAGCTTGCTCACAGAGGTTCTAAATACAATTATTATTTAATTCTATACACATTTTACAATCATATTTTATCAAACTACACAAGGATCGCTGTAAGACATTATATTAGTTTTTTTTTTTTATGCATGATTTCCTGTAAAGCTGCTTTGAATCTATGTGTGTTGTGAAAAGTGCTATACAAATAAAAATGACTTGACTTGACTTCCGAAGCCCCGACCCATGTACATAAGTATTCACAGCCTTTGCTCAATACTTTGTTGAAGCACCTATGGCACCAATTACAGCCTCAAGTCTTTTTGAGTATGATGCTACAAGCTTGGCACACCCATTTTTGGGCAGTTTTTCCCATTCTTCTTTGCAGGACCTCTCAAGCTCCATCAGGTTGGATGGGGCGCGTCGGTGCACAGCCATTTTCAGATCTCTCCAGAGATGTTCAATTGGGTTCAAGTCTGGGCTCTGGCTGGGCCACTCAAGGACAGAGTTGTCCCGTAGCCACTCCATGTTATCTTGGCTGTGTGCTTAGGGTCGTTGTCCTGTTGAAAGATGAACCTTCGCCCCAGTCTGAGGTCCAGAGCGCTCTGGAGCAGGTTTTCATCAAGGATGTCTCTGTACATTGCTGCATTCATCTTTCCCTCGATCCTGACTAGTCTCCCAGTTCCTGCTGCTGAAAAACATCCCCACAGCATGATGCTGCCACCACCATGCTTCACTGTAGGAATGGTACTGGCCAGGTGATGAGCGGTGCCTGGTTTCCTCCAGACATGACGCTTGCCATTCAGGCCAAAGAGTTCAATCTTTGTTTCTCATGGCCTGAGAGTCCTTCAGGTGCCTTTTGGCAAACTCCAGGTGGGCTGTCATGTGCCTTTTACTGAGGAGTGGCTTCCGTCTGGCAACTCTACCACACAGGCCTGATTGGTGGAGTGCTGCAGAGATGATTGTTCTTCTGGAAGGTTCTCCTCTCTCCACAGAGAAACGCTAGAGCTCTGTCAGAGTGACCATCGGGTTCTTGGTCACCTCCCTGACTAAGGCCCTTCTCCCCCGATTGCTCAGTGTGGCCGGGCGGCCAGCTCTAGGAAGAGTCCTGGTGGTTCCAAACTTCTTCCATTTACGGATGATGGAGGCCATTGTGCTCATTGGGACCTTCAATGCTGCAGAAATGTTTCTGTACCCTTCCCCAGATCTGTGCCTCGATACAATCCTGTCTCAGAGGTCTACAGACAATTCCTTGGACTTCATGGCTTGGTTTGTGCTCTGACATGCACTGTTAACTGTGGGACCTTATATAGACAGGTGTGTGCCTTTCCAAATCATGTCCAATCAACTGAATTTACCACAGGTGGACTCCAGTCAAGTTGTAGAAACATCTCAAGGATGATCAGTGGAAACAGGATGCACCTGAGCTCAATTTTGAGTGTCATGGCAAAGGCTGTGGGTGGGCTCCATCACTGTCATAGTCCTCCCAGGAGATATCTGACACCTGCAGGGTGACAGGCAGAGTCACTACAGTGGTGTGGTGGCGGTTTTTCAGGCGGCTGGTCACCGCCAGTTTCTAGGGTATTAGCTGCTGCGTTCTCAGTTTATGAGTTGCTTCGCTCTGAGTGCTGAGAACAACAGTTCTCCTTTCATCCTCAGGTGATTCCACTCTGGACAGGTCGATGCTCGAAGCTGGACATCCCGACGGCTGGTCCAGCTGAAGCGCGGAGCAGAAATGGCTCTCCAGAAGCAGGAGAGATTGGTCAATCATAGAGCTGTCAGACCTTCTGTGAGACATGGAACCTGGTTTCTGGTTTGGCTGGTTGAAGGTGTTTGTCACTTGAGGGTCATCTGCCTGGTGTTACCAGCAGACCGCTGTACCTAACCTATATGTTACAACTGAGACGGGTGGAGTGACAGCATGTTTAGAGTGTTTAATCATGAACTGTAAGGCTTTTTCACAAACCTTCGTTTACTAGAGCTAATTTGATCAAATGAAAGATTTAAAGGTGGAAGCTTGGCATTTTGGAAGGTTTCTGCTAACAGTGATCACTAGAATCAAGGGATGGATGTGAACCAAGTGTTTGCCACATTTACTATGTCTGTTAAGAACTACTCTCAAGCCTTAGAATTTTTTCCTCTCAAAACAAAGTACTCTGATTATGACACCACCACACCATGTTAAAGGAATAGTTCACCCAAAACTGAAAATTTTCATCATTTACTCACCATGTCATGTGTATGACTTTGTTTTCTGCAGAACACAAAGATTTTTAGAAGAATATTTCAGCTCTATTGGTCCATACAGAGCAAGTGAATCGTGGCCAGAACTCAGAAGGTCCAAAAAGAGCATAAAATAGCATGACGGTAATTCATATAACTCCAGTGGTTATGATAGGTGTAGCTGAAAAACAGATCAATATTTAAGTCATTTTCTTCTATAAATCTCCACCTTTGAGCAGCCCCAACAGGTAGGTGGCTGAATGTGAAAGTCACTTCCACACCAGAATTTAAGTGAAAGCATAGATTTAAAGTAAAAAAGAATTTAAATCTTGATCTGTTTCTCGCCCATACCTATCATATCTGTTCTAAAGACATGGATTAAACCACTGGCGTCTTATGGATTACATTTATACTGACTTTATGTGATTTTTGGAGCTTCAAAGTTCTGGTCACCATTCACTTGCATTGTAAGGACCTACAGATCTGTGATATTCTTCTAAAAATCTTTGTGTTCTGCAGAAGAAATAAAGTCATACACATCTGGGATGGCATGAGGGTGAGTAAATGATGAGAGAATTTTCATTTTTGGGTGAACTATCCCTGTAATGCTCTTGAGTTGAATCTCACGAAAACATGTCAAGGTCATATTTCACCCCGAAATTAAAAATGTATTAAAATTATCATGATGTATGGTCTTGGGTAGCTTAAATGTCATGAAAATAATATCACAATGCAACAATCTTAATGTTCCTAAAATAGGCCCCACAATATAATTTATACCTTATAAGCATAAAAACGATATATTTTAATTGTATTGCTAAATATTTTCCACCAAGCTCCAGCCATTTTTAATCCATTTTGAAGTGTTAAAGTTTTCCAACATCATTAAAACATGACATTTCCACCATCATCACTACAGTTTAATTGTCCTGGAAGCTTGTCTGAGATCTGTGTAGAATGTCCCTTGATCTGCATTCCTGGAAATGGCCACAGACACAGGTGTACTAAATCACGTGAAACACTTAAACCTCACACAAGTCGTGTATACTTAACATAATTACTACAACAACAAAAAGAAAGGGGAGTTTCTTTGGAAGTCATGTTGGTTTGTCAAAACAACAGCGTCATACATAAATTCCGAAGTGACTTACCAGCTTTTATCATATGAACTTTATTTTGAGAGGGTCCAGATGTCACATTTGAGTGCACTGATGTTGAACATCTTAGTTTTTAAGCAGAACTTCAACACCTGCACCTCCACATCGTCTGTCTGTACATTCATATTCACACAATTTAGCGCAATACGTCACTCAAGGTGAGCTGAGCCACGCCCACCGATGACTGCGCTTATATTTCCTCATGTATTGCACATTTTTTAAATCTCGCAAGAGGTTGTATTTCTTAACATGCGCAAGAGATTCATTACTGTATGTGTGACAGGACAAAAGAAAGGAACGTGTTTTATTCGCGTTTATTTCCCCTTTAATCTAATTATCCATTACCTCAGGCATTCTAAAAGTAATTTGGCGCCATCAAGTGATGGAGCAAGCTCCTCCCCCTAGATACTGTTGCAGCTCGGCTAAACTTTTCTGCCGTTTATTCTTTAACGCCTGTTCAAATATAATAGATATGATAGAAATATTTCTAAGTATACACTTAAGAACTCCATTAATATCCTACATTTAAGTTTAAATGTCATATTTTAGAAAACTATAATAAACAATACATATAAAATTTACCTGCTAACGCATACCTGTCAGCAAATCAGTTAGGCCTACTTGGCATACGTCATGAAGTTTAATTAATTTCCATGAGCTGAACATTGCTTTTGTTCTGCCTGCCCTACCAGAGACAGTTTAGCAGAAAACGACCACTTGTATTAAAATAACTGGGAGAAATAGAGTGCCGCAGGGATGACGTATTTTTGTAGGCCAACCCGGAAGTTAGTATCACCTTGGTTCCCTTGACAAAAAGCCAATAGGATTTTTCCATTGACTTTTGGATAATTGCAGAAAATAAGATCTGTGACCAACAAAAGTTTATGATTCTTAAGCGTTTTGTTCATCGTGATAATCTTCACAAATGAACACAACTTTTATTAATTTTGAAGGCTAAATGCAATCACCAGAAGTAAAAAGCTAAAGTTAGGCTATAAAGAACTACACCACAGTCTCATGACTTCAACGTCACTACCACTAAGCTTCCAACAACTCTTTCAATCTTTTTTTAAAAACATGTGCCCTGATAAGGATCCTGTGATATTTTTGTGGTATTGTGGATAAATCTGCCCCACACCTTTTTTTGGAATTTTGAGAAAATTAGGCTTGTTTATACGTGCATCTCTTTTGGATAGTTTTTCATTGTGGCATAAAGATGTTTTATTTGACTTCTACAGTTTTGATAAAAGTTTAAAGAATAAGTATTTTTGATAAATGTGCCTGCAGGAACTCTAAAGCTTTATTTATTTATTTTACCCTTTTTCTCCCAATTTGGAATGCCCAATTCCCACTACTTAGTAGGTCCTCGTGGTGGTGCGGTTACTCACCTCAATCCGGGTGGCGGAGGACGAGTCTCAGTTGCCTCCGCTTCTGAGACAGTTAATCCGTGCATCTTATCACGTGGCTCGTTGTGCATGACACGTGGAGACTCAAAGCATGTGGAGGCTCATTCTACTCTCCGCGATCCACGCACAACTTACCACGCGCCCCATTGAGAGAACCCCTAATCGTGACCACGTGGAGTTTGCCCCATGTGACTCTACCTTCTCTAGCAACCGGGTCAATTTGGTTGCTTAGGAGACCTGGCTGGAGTCACTCAGCACACCCTGGATTTGAACTTGTGACTCCAAGGGTGGTAGGGGTGTAACGGTTCTTGGTAAAAAACCGAACCACACTGTTCACCACCCATGGTTCGGGAAGCATTGGCACCGTGGTCGGTTCACCTCACGTTTAATGATGCAACTGGAGCACAAGTTTTGGTCAAGAAAACAAAGCGTCAAACATACATGCACAGTCACAGCCTCCGCTAATGCACCTGAATGGATCTGTAAATGGATATGCTCCACCTGTGTTTCACGTGGTTTATAGTAACCATGACTGCTGTCACCATTGTTTTCTGAGCAGAAATCATAGTTTTGATACAATTAACCATGGTTTTATAACAGTAATACTGTAGTTTCTATATAGTAACCATAATTTTACTATAAATTGTAACAATGACAGTAACCATGTTTATATTGTGGTTACTATGAAAATCGAATCGTTACACCCCTAGTAGTCAGCGTCAATACTCGCTGAGCTACCCAGACCCCGGAACTCTAAAGTTTTAAAATACATCTCATTGTGTAATATACAATGTTTTTGCATTCTTATAATGTATGTTTGAATGATTGTGTACTGTGTATACCTGGCCTGTTTCTAATAAAACATTTTTGATTTAGAGCGCTTTCCTCTCCTACAAAAGCATTTTCTATTAGCATGACCTGATCTAGCTAGTGATCATGGCTGTGTCCATTTCCAGTCTCACGTCCTTTTTTAAAGATAACCGAAAAAGTATAGATTGGGGCGAGAACCAGTCTGGACATGTAGAAAAAAAAACAAAACAACATTGCCTAGCTACAGAAGAACTTAGACAAAATTGAAAAAATTAAATATGAAATGGTTTTTATAGAATTTATATAATTTATAGCACTACAATTTGAAGGGGTGGGGTTGTACTTGCTTGTTTTTAGTATTGGGGGTTAACCTCCCCCATCCCCCCTGGAATCTACGCCTCTATGCAGATGCAAGATGCAAGAAAGTAAATTATGTCAGACACTATTTAGCCGGAGACGGCACACTTGTATTAAAATGAATGGGAGAAAGGGAACGCCCAATGGTGAATGTGGCATATGAAGTCAATGAGCCAATCATCTTTTAGACATCACCTGCAAATCAACTTGAGAACGTACATGCGCATTAGCTGGACCAGTGTGAAAAACTTCTTTTTTTTTAGTGATCTGAGCTAAAGAAACAATTTATGAAACCATTGTTGTAAGTTTTTACTTCTGATTTGAAACATGTTCTTTTATCGTAATCGTGACCAACCCTTTTGGAGAATTCGGTCTTTCCACATTCAAGTGGATATCCTGCTGACAACGATACTAATAATTTAATATTGATACAATTAATATTTATTAGGCGAGTCTTCAGCTCGAACAAATGCGTCGTTCAGGCACGTCATGTAACAATTAATTAATATTTGAACCTTTAACAAAATTCAAATCATAAATTTGCTTAATGTACAGTATTGCAAGTTATTTGTGTAGAGTATAAGAAGTATTCCACCAACACAATATGTTGTTTAAACTTTTATTAAATTATTTTGCCATTGAGAAAATTAAAGTGTATAATTAAAGACCGCCTATACAAGCCAGGCTGAAACCAGAAAAAAAAAAAAAACATGTAAGTGACCATCATATAACATAATAGGGGAGTAAGGGGTTATCAGTGCTACTATGGAGTCTTTATTAATAGAAAATGGCAATGACATTCACATCTTTGTTTTCAACATCATTATGGCATATGAATGTTTCCAAACCGAAGAAGAACCATCCATCTCTCTTATACTTACGTTATTTTTACAGTTGTACAGAAAAAAAAAAAAAAAAAAAAAAAACAATCACAATACATAAATTCTACCCATCGCATAGGGAATGACACAAGACAGACGAATTACATGTATATGCATGTGACTGTGCACACATACATAAACTCTCTCACACATGCACATTCATACAGATCCAAATCCGGCACTTTTCTGAGGTCTAGTTACTCTAAATATATTAACAAAATAGCACACACTCTACAATTGCCAAGCAGAGAAAGAATTCTTAAAAATAGTGATGTATTTTTATCCCAAAATATCTGTGAACAGCTTCATTTCTGGGATCACAGCATGGTTGAATACAATGACATCATCTCATGACACGTTAAGAAACTATTTCCTCTGCCATGTCCTGTAGATTAGACTAGAACATAAGATACAATATTTAATATTTAGTTGAATATTTGAGACATTGGCTTCTGTTATCCTATTATGACTGGGGGAAAAAATCAGCAATTATTATTATTATTATTATTATTTTCTTTTCCAGGCAGCTGATAGGAGCAGCCCACCCTTGTGGCTCATTATGACATACCTGATTCTGATTATTACGATTTTTAAGAGACTTGTGATTTTGAAATATGTTTGGCTCATTAAAAATATCAATTATCTGAAAAAGTTGGAGAAAAGAACATTGTTTTTACACATTGTGTGTGTGTAGTGGGGTCCAATTGAGGTACCAAGAAAAAGCAAAGAGTAAATGTTGTTTAATTGACAGAAATTCTCTATCTAGATATAAAAATACTACAGTATTTAGACACATCTGGTGGGACGTGTTACAACTATTTTCTGCAAAATAACTTACAGACGTATTGTTATGAGGAACGCTAACGTATCATAGGAATATGACCCAACAACAACCTTTTTCATTCAATTAACTGTTCTGTTCATCAGAGCTCTGAAGAAGTGGTAGTGATTATGATGATGATGATGATGATGATGATGGTCAAGCAACCTGAAAGCTGCCTAGTGACCCGTGTAAAGGTTCTGGCAGATTGTGAACGTGAAGTATCCTACATCTGTACGTCAGCAGAGAGTTGCGCACATGTGAATGAGAATGACTGGGAGAGTGAACTCTACTGTTTCGCTATGTCGCCTTTCTTTAAAATGATCTGCCGTTGCCACGGTGCCAGCTTGGTTTCATCGTAGCCTAGCGTTCGTAGTCGCTCCAGTTCCGACTTCTCCTCGTTCTCCTTCTCCATTCGCCGCCGCTCCTCCTCTTTTCTGCAAGAGTGAGAAAATGTCTTTCATAAGTCTTTCAATCAGAAATCATGACTAAATTGTCTTTAATATGTATCTAATAATACGTAAAAAAGAAAAGATTCTGTCATAATTTATTTACCCTCATGTCGTTCCAAACTGCCACTGGTGCTCTCAAGCCTCAGAAAGGCTTGAGAGCATAAGCACAACAAAAGTATCATTGTGTGCTATATTCCAAGTCTTCTAAAGTCCTTATTGAAATGTTTTGACTGAAAATAATGATTCATTCATGGATCGGTTATTACTACTACTCTCATAAGTACACCAGTGATTATCACAAAACCTGTCAAGAAAATGTCCTGGTCATTTTTAACCATAAAATGAAATTATACAAAGAAAATAGAGAATACATTTAGGACCATTAAGATCTTTTGCATTGTGACTTTTTGTATCTTCAGGACACTTTAACACATTTTACCCTCCAGTTCTCATAACCGTAACACATCCGGGCATGTTTACTTATTACTTAAATTTTGGACTGTGTCTTGCACAAAGCTATTATATGACTTCAGAAGACTTGGAATACAGCACACAGGTTTGGAACGGTGAGGGTGAGTAAATGATGACAGAATTTGTTATTTTTTTGAATGGCAGAAATATTGAAAATATTCCTTTAATGTTAATGTTGCTTGTAAACCATGCTGATGTTGTTTTGTGGTCATTTACATGTCACAAGTACAACTACCACTATCATTATATGCTACTTATTTCTACTGATATTAGTAGAGGATGTCTCACCTTTTTTGTTCCCTGTCCATCCAGGAGTGAATAAGAGAAAATCGATGATTATATGTATTTGAAATGTTGTACGTTTTTCCTAATTAAAAAGCATTATGACAGAGTATATTTTAAAGCAGCACAATCAGAAAATAACATATTTACTTCTTATCATCAAGCTATGACAATCCACAAAAAGATAATGAGAGTAAAAGAGAGAAAACTCACAGATTTGCATAGAAGAAATCTGACTTTTAAAAGCAATCTTTGTCTCACTTGTTAGGTTAGTTATGGGTCTATCAATATCAAAATAGCTATTACCATCTGATATTAGAAACTGGCATGAATTCAGAGCAAGAGCTCTGACTTCAACTTACTTCTCTTCATCCAACTTTTTCTTCATGATATCTCTCCTCCAGGCAGGTAAGGAAGCCAGTCGGGCCTCCTCTTTCTCAGCCTGTCAGAGACAGCAAAGACAAACAAAGCCAATCATGAGATCAGTGAAGATTTTATAGGTTCATAAATCTTCATATGAAGAAGACCATATTGATCACACTAATCAAAAATAGGGTAGCCCCTGAAAATCAAAGTGCTTCTGTATCACGTCATGTTGACTGTAAGCCAGTTTAGTTAAGGCCTTATCAAATTTACAAACCACAACGCAATGGAGTGAAAATGTAACCTTCAAAGTATGCTAAATACTAGCATATCAAGGCTGATATACTATTTCTATACTAAAAGCTTAATAATTACAAATAATTTAAAATAAATCTGAATTTAAATCTGCAACACAAAATATATTATTTACCTTTAATTAATTAAAAATAAAATAAATCAATCAATAAATACAAGGGAAAAAAAGACTGTAATAAATAAATATATAAATGATCAATAAAAGAATACATAGATATATAAAAAGGATATAATTTTGTTATTTGTTTATATGTGGAAAAAAGCTCTAAAAAGGATCATTCCAATTCTGAATACTGATTGGTCAATATAGCGATCCAAACCATGCAAAATTCATTATTTACTTTTAATTGAATAAAAAATAATACATAAAAAATAAATATTATAAAAAATATCTAATTAAAATAATCAGCAACTATAATTTATTTTAATAAAAAAAAAATAGGTTCATTAATAAGAATCAGTAAAATAATCAAAGATAAATACAAGGGATATATTTGTTTTATTGGTTTATTTGTGGAAAAAGTTATAAAATGTTCCTCTATTAAATGCATAATTCCAATTCTAAATGCTGACTGGTCAATACAGTGTTCCAGCCATGCAAAAATACAAAATATAGTAACAGCTATGACAATAAAACACCTGTTTACCTAGCAACCATGTATATCACGCAGCACCCAAAGAGGCCAACTGCTACCCTTAGCAAAACCTAAGTTTACATTGTTATATTGTTAAAATATACTGTCTATTGACAATAATTACAATCTAGCACTGCCTTTTATTACGGTAACTTATTGCTTGAGAAGTTATACCCATGTTTATATTTTGCAGAGTTGCATTTAGAAGGTGAAAGGTGATAAAACGAACTTGAGTTGATATGTTTTTACTCCAGATTTGTTTTTGTTTTTTTATTCATTTATCTGGAGCAGGCAAAAATGTTGTTTTCCCAAACCCCCTCTATTCCCAGACAGGTTACTTGTAGTGTTCACACCATGTGAAAAGTGATCTCCTGCCTCCATTGAGCTGGTAACTATAGAGCAGCAGAGGAGGTGAACATCTTCAGCTTCTCATTTCCCCTCCAAACAGATCGATTACCTCCAAACTGCTACTGTGAAGCCACATCATTGGCCCAAGCCACAGTATCAAGGTAAGATAATCTATGTCTTAATATTTCATTATTCCCCTGGGAATTATATGTCCAAAAAAAAAAAAAATAAATTAAAAAAAAATAAATTAAAAAGATTGAGTAAGGAAGAACAAAGATGTCTAATAGATGAAGATTCCAGTTGCATAGTGCTTGCAACAACAAGGTCATGGTTTGATTCCCAGGGAACACACATACTGATAACATGTAGACTATGACACTGTAAGCTGCTTCAGATATAAAGGCATTGGCCAAATGTGTAAATGTAAGATGTTCTTTTAAATAAAGTGAGTTCAGAAAATGCAAATATGAATGAATAGTTTCATACAATGGAAGTTTATTGTGACCACCTCTTCAAGCTTCAAAAGAATGCAAAAGTATAATTCAGAAGTGTAATAAATTATTCCATGAGACTCATGATTGTTATGAAAGCATATGATAGAGCGTTGCTCTCCTGTGCTTGTTTTTCATGAGACTGCACGAGAGCAACAGTTCACGCAGCACTGCACATGAGATGGGGCGTTCAAGCGAAAACTTGTTTTGTTTATCTAAAAACAGGTCCACCACAGCAATACTTACTACACAACACAGCTGCACACAAACCACAGGACAGAACATACTTATTATGTTTGATGAGTTTGTAGTTGGAGAATAGATGCATTTCTTTGCCCAGCCTTGTTTGTTTTAAACGGCGTACTCAATCAAACTGAGAGAGAATAGACAGAGGAGGCTGACATCAGCTACAATCACACCTTGTCCTAACCTGACAGCAAACGACACATGATAAAAGGTATATTTTCTATGTTAATCAGAGTTTTTGTCCTAACCAGCTGTGACGAGCGGCGCAACATTCTGTTGATCACTTGGTTTCTATCTGCAGCATCACGCCAGGAAAACCGCCCGCTATAAACTGGCACCGGTCCAAAAACTTTCTCATAATAGTACATTGAAGCCAGAATCTCACTAGCCGGTTAAAAACGACTTGATTTTGGCCGAGAATGTTACACCTACTGAATATCAGAATGGAGAAGAGGTGACAGACATTCCCACCTCCTCTCTCCTTCAGTTTGATTAAGAACATTTCAAAAAAATAAGGCTGGGTATAGAAATGCATCTATTCTCTGACTACAAACTCATCAGACACATTTAGTAAGTTCTGTTCTCTGATTTGTGTGCAGCTGTGTTGTGTTGTTAGTATCGCTGTGGTGGACCTGTTTTTAGATGTACAAAACTAGTTTTTGCTTCAATGCCCATCTCCGAGTATATTTCACTAAATAATACATTAGCTCTTGGTTTGTTTCACACCAAACCTTATCATATGCTTTCAGAACAATCATCAGTTTCATGGAATAATTTATTAGACTTCTGAATTATACTTTTGTGTCCTTTTGAAGCTTGAAGAGGTGGTCACCATAAAATCAAAAGACAGCATATTGCCCTGCCACGGCTTTCCAACTTTGCACCTTTCAATGGCCCAAGCAAGGCATTAGGTATTTAGGCATTTTATTTCCAGAAAATTTGAGAGATTTAGTTAAAGTTAATTTTGACTCATTAATGAAAATGTTCTCATGTGATGTGGATAGGTAGGCTTCACTACATCTGTCTATGGCAGGGAAGTTCAATGTTATAAAAATGAATTGTATCCCCATATTCAATTATCTACTACAGTCTCTCCATCTAGAAGTTCCTCTTTCTTATTTTAAACAATATGACAGAATATCTAAGTCTTTTATTTGGAATGGTAAACAACCTCAGTTGCATTTCAGTAAATTACATAGACCAATTGACAAAGGAGGCTGAGACCTCCCCAAAATTTTGTTTTATTACTATGCTTTTAATCTCAGACACCTGGCCCATTGGTCTCTTCCACCCGAGAGAGTCCATCCCTGGTACAACACTGAACGAGCGGTCCTTGCCCCAATCTCACCATTGCAAAGTCTTTCTATTAAATTGCCTACAGAAGTAAAAATGCATCCTATTATTTCACATTTACATTCAGTATGGACAAAGGTTTCTTGCATGTTCAATTTGATACTTACCTAAACGTTTCCTCAACTATATGGCTGAACCCCAAATTATGTATTAACAAGTCCCCCTTTTGCCGGAAAGAATGGATTGAGGGGGGTGTTGCTACACTTGATGGCCTTTATGAAAACAGAGCTTTGAGATCATTGGAAAATATAACCCAACAATTTGGGATTTCTAGGTCTCAATTTTTCAGGTATTTACAGTTGCGCCATCTACTTGGTACTATTTTTGGTGGTAGTACACAGCCCCCTAAAGCTGCAGACACCCTCTGTATGGTGCTTACAGCCTTTGGAAAGGGTCATGAAGCGTCAGTGTATTATTCCTCATTGATTCAGAGTCTTGGTGACGGGGCCTTAACTGCTCTTAAGAGGTTGTGGGAAAGAGATTTGAACTTGGTATTGGAGGATGGGAGTGGGAAAGGATTTTAAAAAAATATGAAAACTATGTCTAGGGATGCAAGGGTACGCCTTATTCAGTTTAAGATTTCGCATAGTTTCTACTGGACTCCCTCTAGATTGTTTAGGCTTGGTCTAAAAGACACACCTACCTGCTGGCGATGTCAGTTGGAGGATGGAAACATGGCCCATGATCTGTGGTTCTGCACTAAAATTCAAGAATTCTGGGTAAGAGTCCAGAATTTTTATCTGTGAGGTTTTAGATACTTAATTTTAATTCTGCCCCAGACTATGTATATTGGGTGATGGGGCGGTCATTAAAGTAAGTGGCAAATATACAAAAAGCTGGGTCCAAACTAGTGTAATGATTAGCAGACAGATAATTCTTAGAAGATGGAAGTCAATTGGCGCTCACTCATTTCAAGAATGGCTCACCAAATTGGGCAGGGTGGCAGCATTTGAATAGATGTCATATAAACAGCTTAGAAAAATGGACACATATGGTAAGAAATGGAACAGGTATTTGGCCTTTCTGGAGGGCTCTCAGTGAGGACCATGTGGAGAGAAACAGAATTGTGGTGGTAATTGTAAATTCTATTCTTTGTGGAATTCTTTCTTTTCACTCTTTTTTTTATTTTTTATATTTGTTATGTTCTCAAATATTTTCTTTTGTTTGTTTGCTTATATGTGTGCATGGTGTAATTTAGGCTTTGACCACAGGGAAATTTGTTGAGGGATAGGGTGGGGTTGGGGAGGGGGAAGGGGATATAATGGGATTCTGTGTGTATATGTTCTGTTTATTCCATATTTCACATAAGAATCAATAAAAATATTAATAGCAAATCCATCTGATTCTTTAAACCTCTTAAAACCAACATTGCTAAAAGACAATCAAACAATCAAAATAAAGCTTTCAAATGGTCAAGAATGCTCACACTCAAATAAGGCATGGATGAATTAATAATAAATAAATTGATTATGTAAAGAAACTAAGCTTAAATAACTCTAAACACAGCAAGAACAAATGAGAACGCTGTAAGCACTAAGATTGTACTAGTAACATGCACAAAATGCACATATTCATTCTTATCCTCAGCAACTATTCTAATCTTTTCCAAATAGCTAAGAAACATGCAGATTAAACAATGTGAAACTGATGATGTTATGAACTTCATAGTAGTAGTTGAATGGAAATTCTCTTTTATGGAGACAGTTAACGGTTATACAACAGAAGTTAAAAAGTCGAACAATATATAGAGAATAGCATTAAAGTTACACAATTTAAATGGCTTTTCTTAATGAATGAATCAGAGAGAATGCACTCAAATATAAAAACACTGGTTTAAAAAAAAATTGTAAGAATACTTTAACTTTTTAATTCTAATATAAATACCTTTGTATTTCAAAGTATGTGCTGAATTTCCTGTAGCTCAAGTGGTAGAGCATGGCGCTAGCAACACTAAGGTCATGGGTTGGATTGCCAGAGCACACATACTGATAAATTGTATACCTTGAATGCACTGTATTTGGATCAAAATTAACCAAATTAATACATTTAAATAAAATTGTTTTCCAAAGTAACAATTGATGATTAAACAGATGGATAGTCCTATCAAATGCAGTATCACACTTAAAGTCTGACTGCATTATATTAAAGGGGTCATGACATGAGGAATCAAATTTTCCTTGATCTTTTGACATATAAAGAGGTCATTGTACTCTAAAAACTTACTGTAAGTTTGAGAACTGAAAACGTACTCCTTAATAGAAAAAGAGCATTTATTTAAACCAGGCTCTAGAAACGGCTCATTTGGAATTTGTAAAACTTGTGACATCACAAGGACCAAATACATCTGCACCCGCCCACTGGTGCTTACTCAGTCTGTCACACAGGTGAAGTGGAGATAGGGGTTGTCATGGGAGATTCATCTACACTTTTAAGGGGACTTACACAGGACAACTTCATGTGCCTATCTGGATTTAAATGTTTTTCTAAATAAACATGCACTAGACGAACGGCTTTGACCATTATCATACATCTCGTGCAGCTTTTAAAAGATGCGATGTCAAGTCAGAACAGCTGCGCTGTTTCTTGCTGTTTTGAAGGCACCCTGGACCGTTTTTGCACTCATCTGTGCTATTTTTAATTGTTAGTCTTTTTTAAATATGGACTAGACGGATGTCTTTGATCATTTCGATGCATTTCTGGAGATGTGCGGCATGTTTTAAGAGTGGTACAAGCACCACTTTTAAAAACGTGTTTCATTCTGCTGCTGCTAATGACTGGGAAAAACACATGCCATTCTGTGTGTAAACAAACACGGAAGATGTGAAATGTCGCTCCTGTGAAGACCAGCGTCTTTGCTTTGACCTGTTGAAGCCGGTTGAAGCACCCAACTTTCCATGGATTGTATTACATTTGCATATTCAGAACATTTCAGAGTGGATTGTATGTGTTTTCGGCTGATATCAGCATGGACTGCTTGTGAACCAGTCAATACATGATTCAAGCTTTGCATAGGAACTGTTATTGAATGAGCATAATTAAAGATGTGGCAGTTAAAAATTCTATTGGACTTAACGCAAAACCGTAAGTAAACAGTTTCATTCACGAATATTTCAAATGTCATGTTTTTTTATAGTTAAGGTGCCCTGTCCTTGCGTGAACAGTTTAATGTATTCAGATGGAATGTATTGGGTGTATGTTATGTGTAAACCCTGAAATTTAGTTTTATAATCTTGTGTAGCTTGTTGTTCATTTTCTCCCAATTACATTTCAAATATGGCTGTATTGGAGGGGCTGCATGATGTTAGCCAATCATAACAGTGGGCATTTACACTGAAGTCTTAAAGGTCCAGAGAGCTTAAAACCGAGTGTTTCAGACAGGGTGGAAAATGATTATATATTACTAAATTATGACTGTTTTGGTGCCAAAAAACTGTACTATCCTTATAAGTGGACCTCATGGAAGATAATACAATTATTAAAAAAAAAGAGTATGTCATGACCCCTTTAATGTTGATATGTAAAAAAAAAAAAAAAAAAAAAACAAATTATATATATATATATATATATATATATATATATATATATATATATATACACAGGTGCATCTCAATAAATTAGAATGTCGTGGAAAAGTTCATTTATTTCAGTAATTCAACTCAAATTGTGAAACTCGTGTATTAAATAAATTCAATGCACACAGATTGAAGTAGTTTAAGTCTTTGGTTCTTTTAATTGTGATGATTTTGGCTCACATTTAACAAAAACCCACCAATTCACTATCTCAAAAAATTAGAATATGGTGACATGCCA